>NC_092078.1:10160391-10460391 GCF_039877785.1 Chaetodon trifascialis
TTTTGTAGCAAGCCGAGGAGAAGCAATCGCAAATGAGGGCAAGGACAGCTCACACAGCCAGAGAGATGTGTCTTCCCTGGCTAGTGCAGAGTGACAGAGGGCTAAGTGAGCATGACCACTGAGGAGAGGTAATAGCATTACGGTCTGCCAGTCATGAGGCAGTGCAAGAGATAGGCCACTGTTGCATTTCAAAAAGAACTAAATGGGAAGCACACAAGGACAGGAAACTTTGACATGAGGGCATTATAGAAATTTAACACCTAAGTGCACACTCACATGGCTCAGTAATCCACTTTAGCTAGTTTCTAGTTATGATAATCACCGAGTGTCAATATTAAGCTGTTTTGTGCTGTGCCATCAGAGTTATTGAGATGGGGCTATCCTTTTTGGACTGGGATTAAGGCTGGATTTAGCATTGCTTCACTGATGTCGCCCTGGGTTAAGAGATTTGCTGATGCTGAGTTTATTAGGCATAATTTTCTATCTATCTATCTATCTATCTATCTATCTATCTATCTATCTATCTATCTATCTATCTATCTATCTATCTATCTATCTATCTATCTATCTATCTATCTATCTATCTATCTGTTTGTCTGTTGTGTGTTTCTTCAAATGCTTCAAATTGCAAAGTACTAATGAATATAAAGGCACTGTGGACATCATCCACAATCTGATTGTGTACTTATGATAAACAATAAGCATATAAATACAACACTGCCAGCACTAATGCGAAAATAAACAAATCCAACAGGAGACAAATACACATCCTCTCTCTTTTTTTTTTAATTCCAGCGGACGACTGCTCGCGCTATAAATTTCAACACGATGAAATGCTGAAACACAGCAGCTCTTTAGGCTAGTTATCCCCGTGTGTAAAGACACACAAAAGTGGATTTGAATCATTTGCTGTCAGGCGGTGAATGTCTTGAAAGCTTTCAAGGATTAGTCCCAGGTAAGAATGTCCCCTGCCGTCCTTTACCCAGCAGCGCTCCCATTTTATAAACTGGCAACATTCTGCAATTTCCCTCCGTCTTCCCTTTGAGTGATAGTCCCAAAACTACTCACCAGGCCCGCATCAATCACTGCTGGATGGGATTTGAGCAACGGCTAGAAGTAGTAAGCGGGGAAGACAGGTCTGCTTGCTCACAGTTGCACAAGCTATGGCATGTGACCCCGAGAGCCACGGCCAGCGAGATAGCTGCATTTCTGCGAATCTTTTTCTCACATTAATTATAATTTAACAGGGGTTGCTCCAGTGCGACTGTGTTGACGACATGCACACTTCTTCTTCTGCCTGCTGCACCTCCCAGGAGAGAAACAGGAGTAAGCTGTAATTATGGTTTATAAACTTCATCCAGGTGACATAATCGGGGCATGGCTGAGACGGCAAGGAGCTGTCTTAACAGCTGCTAATAAATTTATAGCTGGTTCTTTTCTTTTGCGTTGCACATTTCTCAGTCTTACTGTATAGATACACGTTTGTTGGATGTTGCATACAGCTTCTATGCTTTCATACACATGACTTACAAGCAATAAAAGGATGCATGGTATTACAAGAGAACAAACATTGCCCAATTCACAGCAAAAAAGGTGAAAGCAATGCAAATATGGGAGAGGAGCAGCTATATTATCCTTGTGTTTTACCGCGAGGAACACCTTGATTGCGGTCCAAGGCTCGGCAAGCCGAGTAGCCGGCTCCCAGAGGCCGTTTTATAATGAGGACGCGCTGTCACATAATTAGATACACCTGACGCAGGCGTTTTCAGGAAATTTTGATTCATCCCAAAATAAAATGTCTGTACCTGCCAACATGAAAGCAGAAAAAAAAAAAAAAATCCCGCTGTCACATTGCCTCTCCTCTCATGGTGGCAATGTTTTATTTATTTATCCACATCTTAATGCTCTTGGATGAGACGGGCTTCATTTTTGTGCGAGCTGATGCATTAGCTGCCAAAGTTTCTCATCTCTTTCTCATCCCATGCAGCCAAGACTCCCTTGGATACATGGCACAAAATACCATCTCATTCCGATTCTAAGTTAGTGTATGACAAGACGAAACGCTCCGCATGCGTGTCACATAACCGTACATGTAACCAGTCACGTGTGCGAAATGTCAATAGCACAGGTGTGTATTCAAGGGGCACATTCTTATATTCATCTTAAGACAATGTGTGTGTTTTCCTGTCGTGCTTCCTTGATGATGTATCAATACACACTCCAAAGGTTTGGAGACCTCATGCATGCACGTGCATCTAATCAGCCATTTCATGCATATAACTGTATACAACGAGAGATGAATGACTAATTGAATTCACTTCAACGCCCACACATATGTATGCAGACACAGATTCATACACAGGACCATGCACACAAACACAAACCTAAACGTAATGTCTTTTTCTCAGCTGTTGATTAGAAAATGCTATGTGAAATGAAACCCCTCTCACCTGAGCTGTTTATTTATCAGGCACATGGCTCCAGTCATAAATCAGAGGCTCATTAAATTGTTAAACAACGACTTTTGCCTTCTGCAGGAGACATCAGTGCTATTAAGCCTGATGTATGTGATACAGTGGGAAGGTGAACCATTGCAGGCTGCACAGGCTTGTGTTGTCCAATTAACAGACTTAAATCAGTAATACGTGAATATAAAGACTGCAGATTATCACAGCTCAGATGTGCTTTTTTTTTGTCACCTTATAGCTGAGTATCAACACGACTACGAGCCTTGAAAGAGAGGTGAATCAGACAGACAGAAAGCCTTGACAAATGCATGCGAGTTGAATCAATCAGTTCGCAAAAATGTAAAATTAGCACGTTAAATTGCGTGGTATGCCGTTTCTGTCGGCTAAACAAGCATCAGCTATTGTCGCTGATGGACTGTAGTGTTTTTAAAGGTGCATGTCTGAGCAGGATTTCCTTTTCTGTAGTAATTTAAAGGAAGATGGTGTGACTTTTGCTAAACGGTGGCCCTGAGTGGCTGTTGTGGTATGATGGTAAATGCTACAATATAAGTCAGTGAGCTGACTCGTATTGTCACACAGCGATATCTAAAGTTTGCTAACATCAGCTAACACTAGCCACCAAATGCTGAGTGTAACCAATGTTTGAATTTCTCTTTCAAAAGTAACATAATTTTGCTGTAAAGTGAGTAAATGTGGCTGTTGGCTTAAGTTTACAGCAAATCTAATGCGTTTCGCTGTTAAAATGATATATTTTGATATCAGGGTGAAAATAAAGATTTCAAGAATAAGAGAGACCATAATCCTCTTCATGCATCTCATCTGAGGCACAGCTCGCCCTCAGCAGCTGTATTACTGTACTGTACATGTCTGGCGGCAAATATGATGTCAGTTTGATCATATCATTTCATCGGGAGCATCTTGTCTCCTTGTAAACAGTCAACAAGGTTTCCTGGCCTTCCTTGCATCACTGGCGATGCAGTGAAAGAAATTCACCTGTGAGCAAGTGTCAGAATAGTTCACGATTGGCAGTTGTGTGGTTTAAATTGCTGTCAGTTTCGAACCGCGTGGTGTTCAGAGCAATGCTGCGGGGCAAATGCACCCACATTTAACCTAGACAAATGGAATCCAGTAATACGTGAATGTGTTGCTGTGACATTTGAATGAATCACAGGACGTTGGTCGGCTGTGTGGTAGCCTTTGCTGAGTGTACTGTACATTAGCATGGACGGTGGCTGATGGTGGTTGTATTGAAGAGAAATTGTTCATTTTATTTGTGCATTCCTTTTCATGCTTGGCTGTCTTTACCCTGCACCCACGACGAAGTGACCAAACATATGGCTGTGCTCTATACAACTCCTTCATTTCCCATCACCGAACTTCTCTCTCACAGTAGCAGGAGATCTAACCCTAGTTCAGCGATGCATGATTTCAAACCCTCAGCGGCGAAGGCTGTGGCGGATGCTTTAGCTCTCTGTTCAACTCACTGTATTGTTATTGCCTCAAGAAAACCTGGGTCCGTACTGTGCAGCTGAACTTGGGGAGAAAAACAACGGCAAAAAAAACCCCCTCCACTCTAACATGACAGGAACTCACAAAACTGATGGATACTGACAAAAGACGAAGACAGGAGGAGAATGTTATGGATGTGCTGCCCTGAGTCAGAATCCCTGCCTGAACTAATAACTGAGTACACTGGGCTGGACACACTATCATGAACATCTGCACAAACCGCTCCAACAGCAACAGTATCTACTGCTTTTTAGTGTTTATAAAGTTGAATTAA
Organism: Chaetodon trifascialis; assembly: GCF_039877785.1. Lineage (NCBI taxonomy): Eukaryota > Metazoa > Chordata > Actinopteri > Chaetodontiformes > Chaetodontidae > Chaetodon > Chaetodon trifascialis. Next base: position 10,164,643 of record NC_092078.1, read on the forward strand.
AAGAAATATGAATATTCATTGGCTGCAAAAGTGCTGTGGTCTTTATTGCAGGACTATTACACTGGATTGCAGAAGGCTGTGCAGGCATTCATGGTATGATCTTAACCCCTTGCATGTTAGCTCACTGCTAGTTCATCTTTTTGATGGTATAGGTGCTATCTTAGGTAATGACTAGGTCCATTTTTAGGGAGCCAATGACAGCATGATCGTACATCTTGACCTTCTTGTAAGCCACATGCACCATGGTGTGGCTATTTTATCTCCATACATGCTCTTGCTGTGGCATTCCTCTGCTATCTGGCGCCCAGAAAGATTTCAGAGGGCACTGGTATGTTGAGTATTGGCATCATAGTCTACTGGGATATGAAGGCAAAGGAGAAAACAGAAAGGAATAATGCAGGCAAGCTGGAGCCAGGGTACTCTGCACAGTTCGATGCTGCTACCTCTAACCGACATGAACAAGAGAAATCAATTAGACCTACTCGGTTGCTATCCAAGGGACTTCCACCATGGGAAAGGGTAGAGCGAATCAAAGCGTTTGAAAAAAACAAAACAAAAAAGAAAGTAGCAGAAGAGGAAAGTGAACTCGAGTGGCAGTTTGTTGTATTCTTTGCCAGATCAGCCGCCTCTGACCTCGAGATAACATTCATTGTCTCGGTTTTCATCCCAGGCATGCTTATAATTCAAGACACTTTCCCATCTCTTTTTTAACAGTGATGCAAAGCCTTACTCTTCTACTGTCCTTTCAGGCTGGTAATGATAAAAAACAAAGGCTGGCACAAATGTTCCTTACAAGAATATTTTGATGAAGCCTTAGCTTAGTTTTACCTGTGGATGCAGCAATGTGTGTTTTCCCAGCTGCCTTAGAGACACTATTATGTTTATATTCATACCTTAAAGCCCTTCCAGCAGTCACTTGGAGGTCACCGTGAACACTGTTTCCTTTCCACACCATGATGGGCTCCACGGTTTTATTTTGCAGGGGAGAATAGAGCAAACACGTTGGACTGTGAGGGAATTAGACAAGTTTTAAAAGTTGTATTTAAAAAAGGGTTTAGTTTTCAAAAACTCTTTATTTTGTTTTATAGAAAGAATCTCTAAGAGTCCCGTAAGATTAAAAAGAGCTTCTTCATATCGAATATGAAATAGTCCAACTATTGTGGTAGGATCAGTGAAGCTAGTATCCACAGCATATAATTTATTAATAGTATTTCACAGCAAACTAAAGTAGTCTCACTGTCATTTGAAAATACTATACGCAGTGGCACAGCAAATGTAGAGATCCGCTGAATCTCACTTCCAAACTTGACTAAATAGATATTTAAAATCTGTGTGTGCATTTCCCAAGGATCATGAGAAAATTAATATGCATAACCAGTGGAGGTTATCGAAAGAGATAAGGCGATTGATGCTTTATGCATATTTCATTGAATGGAGCTGAGCTCTGCACTGTAAATACTGAGGTTAAGAGTGCGTAGCATGGATTTCACAGGACCCAGAGGCCTCATTGTCTTTGATCAGACTGAAAGAAGACACTTTTTGATCAGGCCCCACCTTGGACCCCTGACAGGCTCTCAGGCTGGGAGATAGGGCATTGTCTCTATACATAGGATCTACACATAGGAGAGAGTGGACACCTCTGGAAGTGTGCGAGAGTCGATTATACTGTACATTTTGAAATCCCCCCTCCCCCTCGCCCTTGATGAATATCTAGCAGTCGGTGATAGGGGAGTTATTCTACAGAGTGGAAATTCAATTTGACAAAGAAGACCTGTCTCGTGGAGTCTTTTAAATGGTTATGATGGCATAAAGTCTGCAGTGTAACAGACCTGGAAGGATTAATGAACAGGATCCGTGGCTCTTTTTTTGGTCTGTGGAGCTATTTATGAATAAATCTGGCATGGAGGAAACGGACATGACAGAGACATGAAAATAAAAAAATAATGCAGATGAACTGAGGAAAATGTTAACAGTGCAAGCTTGGGAAGTTGTGGTCCGTATATAATCCTGTGTGTGCAGTTAGCTCAGTCCCCTGACAGAGCACACATGTAAACACAACACCCCCACCTCCCACTCAGCCCTGCTGTAGGTTTGGCTGTGGGTGCTCGGCAGATCCCTCAGCATCACGAGAGAATAACAATGAGGGTTTTGGGAGGGATCAGTTCCCCAGCACAGATCCATACTGGGTAGGGTTTATGTAAGACCCTGGCTTCTTGAGCTCTCTGCCAGTTTAAGATGACAAACAAATGGTACCAAGAAGTACAGGCTCGCCAAAGGGTGGGGGGTGGTGGGGTGGCGGGGCGGGGAATTGCATCTCTTCATGCTACCCAACCTGCTTCATCTTCCCCTCACACAAAAACACCCTCCCTCTGTTCATGCACAAGCCTGGTTATGTGTCCTGGCTTGTGATACCAGGTCTCATGTGTATCCATGCAAGTTGATGTGTGTTTTCTCACCACTTCTTGGCTCTGCAGCACCATCACCCACTTTGAAGCCACCCCCTTCCCTTATCCTCCTCTTCCTCCCTTTGTTTTCCCCTTCAATATGTTCCAATGAAAGAAGGCTGGGATCTGTCAAAACCCATCCTTTCTTCTGTCTGGCATGTCAACTTTTTCTTTTTTTTTTTTTAGGTGGGCTGCCACGGAAACTCACTCAGCCCTGACACCCCAGTGGTTCTTAAAATATCAAAACAGGTTGAGGCTGAAGTGTTGTCTTTTCTGATGATACAATTTCTGTGTATTCATCAGCTTTTTCTCTTTTCACATCACGATGCAGTTTCTCAAACGATGTGAATCACCTCATAGCGATACTGCAGCTGGTTGAGGATCTTAATTATCTGTCATTAATTATTAAGACTTTATAAATAGAGCTAGGTCTACTTAACCCATTTTGAATATCCCCATCCATTACCTATTTCTGCAGTTATTCCAGTAAAAATCAAGTATGCAAAAAAGCAAAACAAGCACTGTGGTAGCAATCACGGAGCCAGATAAATACAGACCTGCTAAATACTGTACTCAGAGGTTGCAGAGCTCCTTGACTTTTAACGTGGACTTCTCAAAAGTGCCAATCCAACTCAGGTTCAGGTTTTCTGCAACATCATTGCAAAAAGATACTGAAAGGATGAGGCCCATAATTCCTTGGTGCCAGAAGTATATTTTGAAGTAAATGTATCTTCACTTGCATCCAAGTGTGCTGTTTTAATCAACAACATCTGGACTTTATTGGTTGGAGGAAATCAAGAGTGGATTTTCTTGGAACTGGTTCAGTTCCCAGAAGACCATTTTGGGAATATCTCAGACAAAAGACTAAAAAGAAGAAAAGAAAAAAAAAATACACAAAGGAAAGGGCAGTTTCTCACTCATTTCCCTCCCCAGACACTATGAGGAAGACATGTTGTAAACAGTGACTTCTGACATGCAGTAGTTCAGAGAAAGATCTCCCTGTATGCCTGCATAGCACAGAAATACACCATGAATAACATTAGGATCCATTGAGTTGGGAGTAAGGGGAAAATCGATGTAAGGTGAAAATTAAATTTGGCCCGAAGAGCCTTTAGGCAAAGTGCAATTTGAAAACACATCTTTTATGTTCCCCTGGGCGTCTGATGGGGGTGGGCAGGAGATGGACGGTGGATCTAACCATCATGGAAAAAGGCAGAGGTATGCTATGAGGGAAAGGGAAACACCTCATCTCACTCCTAATGTGCCTCCCCTTTGATTGCCTAATTCGGTTAGGGCCGTGCGTCCGTTATCGGATCATATCAAAGGTCAGAGGCGTCCTGTAGACAAATCAATCTCCCCGTCTGAGGAGGCGCAGAGGAAGCATGGATTGAAGGAGAACCGATCCATCTAGTGGGCCCAGAATGAAGGTGGGTGAAGAGAATGAGAGGTGGGGGCAAGAAAAATAATGGCATCTGCTGCTTGGAGAGAAGTGGGCGAGGACGGCTAGATTGAACTGTTGACTTGGGGAATGTGATATGCTCAGAGAGAAAAAGAGTTTACATTATTGCTTGCAAGATAAGAGCAATTCTTTGAGAAGATCCGGCACATTATGGCCTCCCTGACTACCAGATAGACGTGTCACTGATGTGTTCCAGCAAGGACTGAACAAGCCTGTGATTTTGTCCCAAAAGCAACACAAGTTTGAATGTGAGGCTCAAAATGGTTGAAAACCTCTTATTTTTGTATAATTCAAGTTTGACATTCTCATTATAAAACCCCCATCTGTCTGGTGGTCAGCACTGCCTGACACCATTAGCTCTGTGTTCTGATAGGTGTGAAGATAATCCAGTGGCTGCACATCTCCTCATGCATGGCTTCCCACAATTAATTCACTTTGGATCATACAGTTGGAGCAGCTTTACAGTGGCTGTGCTTTGCACATTGAGCTGTCGAACTAACTCATTGCATACAGCCTCGCCTTTTCTGCACAAGGTCACAACAGGCACTGATACAATGCATCAACAATTCTGGGAAACAATAAATAATTAAAATCATGCCGAATGTTTGATGCTACAGCTTTTCAAATGTGAATATTTGTAGCTTTTAGTGTGTTGACACATTTTGAGAATCAGATTGTCTTTGGCTCTGGACTGTTGGCTGCACAAAATGAGGAACTTGCAACTTAAAGGTGCCTCGTGAAAGTTTTTGCCTTTACATTCACTTCCCCAAACACATTGCATGACAACAGTTCTGCTGAAAGCATGCTTTCTTCCAGTAACATTTGCAAAGCTGACTTTTAAAACATTAAAAATCTGCATTGTTTACGTCCACGCTTACTTGCTTACCGTCTTCTTCGTCGCTGCCTTTGTTGGCACATTTATAGAACAGTGGGATGGTGGGAACCAATGGCAGGAGTGTGTATTGCATCACTCATAGACAATACTTGTGTGCGTGCATGAGAACAAACCAAATGGCGACCAACTCAACACATAGCACTGCCCGTGGTCACAAACTCCAAAGGGTACCTTTAACTTGTATTGATATTTTTAAGCAGAATGAGTGATTTGACATGGGCAATGCATACTTTCATGGACATATAGTTTTTAATGGGTCACATCTTTGAGGCTGCAATGAGTTACAGCATCAGTTCGATCTTATTTTCCATTTTGTTCATTTTGTAGGTAAATGTCAGTCACAGAGTTTATTTAAATGACAATTAATCCAGTTTTTGAAGTTGTCACTTTGAGCTCTGGGAAAATTGTGTTGGGATATAGAGAGTGAATAGTGCCACTTTCTCTTTAATATCAAAGACTGATTAATAAGAATGATTAATCACAAAAAAAAAAATGTCAGGGGAATTGATAATGAAAATAATTATTAGCTGATGCCCAGTCACAACAGTGAGCAATATGCTGCCTTTTGGGAGGTACATTAAAGGTTGTTCATGAGGAACGCTGCAGTAGTGAAACCATTATTCCTCTCATCCCTCATCACATTGAATATTTTTAATGCTCCAGACCTCTTGAATGAATGCCTGTTAACAAATAATCATAATTAAACCAACGATGCATAAACACAGTAGTGGTGGGCAGCAGTCCTGGGCAAAGTTTAGAGGTGAGTATAAATCATCCACAGTTTAATGCCAACAAGATGTTTAATTTGGTCCCCCTCAGTGCGTAATTAGTTCAATTAGCCTCAATCCAGCACAGAGAAGCACATACAGAAAGGACCCAGGTTGCCCTCTGGTCTCCCTGCATTAAAAGGCAACAGTGCATTTCCTCCTGTAAGATTAAAACTCACTGTGTAATAACTCACCCAAGCCTTCCCTCCAGACACTGTTGCGATGGTTCAGTGTGAGATAATGTTTGCTCAAGCAACTCTCAATGAGATTCAGCGCACCGGTGACACCATTACTCTAAGCTCATTGCCTAGTCAGGTTGGGTGGGTCTACCCTGCCTCAGAAAAGTCGAAGCGCAGAGGCGCCAGAAGAGAGAGCACCTCTCGAGACAGATTACACGTCTGTGGACAAGTGAATAGGCTTGCACTTCACCTCCGCCTCAGACAAGCGGGTTATTATCTTTTGGTGTTTTTTTTTCCTTTCCCCTGTCACGCTCTTGCCAGTCATGTAATGCATCCAGGACAAGATGCTCACCCTGCAGCCGGAGCAGGTGGACGACAAGGCAGCTTACACATTTTCGCTAATTGCAAGCAGTCAGTGAAACGTATCTGAAATGAAGATGATGGCACAAGCTTGCAAAGGAAGTCAAGGCAGCCTAGGCCCGAGCCAAAGTGTTTTAAATGGATTACACCAGTGTGTCATTGCGATTACACGCTCCTCGCAGGGACCGCGACAAGATGAATTGTATTTTATGGCTTTACAGCAGATCTTTTTTCTTTCTTTTCTCCTCGAAGTTGAATGCATTTCCCCCTCTCTACTGTGTAGCGTGGTCTGAATGTGGGATTGTTTTTGCCTTTGAACTACCTCACAAACAGTTCATCTGCTACTTTTCCTCAAGGGGACATTTTCTGTTTATCTCAGAGTGGATTGGCTGACTGAGAAACCACGTATATGTGTACATTTTCATGCTTTGTAAATGATATTTCAGACTTCCTCTGGCTTGTTTTGTACGACTGAAACACTAAAACTCTCAGTAGTGAACCTCAAAAGGGCCTCAGAAAAGGATACATATAACCACACGAGCCAGTTTTTCTCTCTACCTCTATGTACTGTTGGTCCAACCCCTCACACCATGTTTAATAATAATGTCTTATCATTCCATTCGTTGACAGTATAATATATCACTGCAATCATGCCATTTACATGAACAGCACAACAATTCAGAAACACCCCTTTTTACTTATATAAACACCATATACCACGTCACAAAGCTCACTGATAAAACATGACTCAAGAGCAGTGCTTCAGGAGTCTCATCCAATTCCAGTTTCTTCAGAAAATCAGTAGATATGGCAGGATGCATGTGTGCGCAGGCAGAAAGAGTTATGAAAAGTGTGTGTATGTGAGAGGGAGGTTTTGTCTGGAAGGAGTCCATTAAGTCCGGAAAGAGCACGGGGTTAAACACCCAAGTACTCGGAAAAACGTGTGTTCATGACCTGCCAAGTAACTTTGGAATGCAGCGCCTATCTACAGTACTTCCTCCAGTTCTGTGATGTACACTCTTGGTGAGACTTGTTGAGGCACGCTGTTTCAGTCAGCGTGATGTGGGGGTGTATTACATCTGGTACTGTACTGGTGCAAATCACCCCTTGCACAGGCCCAGGCAGCTACTGTGAGACTTGCACGTTTGCATGAAACTATTGCAGGCTTGTAACAGAGGTGTGAAGTTGTACACTGCTAACAGTGTTGGAAACGGGTTGGGATAGAGAGGGGAGCCGGGATGAGTTGGCTTCAGAAGAGCACTCAAAATAAACAGATTTTCTTCTTTTCCCCCAATTTTCTTTAGTTCTAACACAATTTGGGATTTTAAGCAATTGAGCAGAGTCCATGCCATCGCAACTTACAACATCATCACAATCATTTTGTATTAAATATGTAGCTACTTTCATACGAGTATCAAAACTGTTGTCATCTGAGAGTTGGCCAGTGACTACTGTACAACTACCAGCATCTGGGTTTGTCTATTGATAGCAATGCTGTTCCTGCAAAGCACTTTTCTACTGCACTCTGTACACAATCCTACAAATAGAGCATATCTATGCATTCAGGGCTGACACTCCCAAATATTAAGTTTCAATGAATGAGAACTAATCATTCAAATTAACGCAAAAGAAACCCACATAGCCTAATGCTAAACTGTGTCATGCTAGAATGGACATTGTTCTGCTCATTCATGCCAACATTTAATGGAAGTCAGTTGCTTTTTACGCCACTAACAGGCTTACCTTTATAATGTGCTAGTTTACTCCTTTTTGCATTAAAAAAGATCACAGTAGCCTAGTTTGGGTGACAGAGCATTCACTCCTAGCTTACAGTAATACACTATAAATGTGAAGTTCATTCTTGTTCCCCGTTAAATTTGTGATTGATGCTAAGTGCGCCTTCGAGTTGCTCCCCTGTTCGAGCAGCAGTTTTCCATTTTCAATAAAAAGTGGCAGCGCTAATATGAATACAGCCTGTGCACGTACAAAGTGGCAGCATGTCTTTGTGCTGTAATAGTGCCTTGCAAAGATACAATTTAATAAATCCATGTTAACACAACACCTAGTGTGTCCTGTAATTGATTGCTATTGGGTAAGCTACAATCTTCCGCCTGGCTATCCACAGGTGTATTCCACCCTGTGCTTTACAGAGATGTGCCTGTGCTGTCTTTGGCACTGAAACAATCCTTCAGTCTCTCCTCAAGTGCCTACAGGACTTAATGCTCTTATTGGGTTTTATATCAGAGAACACACTTGCTCCTCAAGCTAATCATAGCACTAGTGTCTCTGGAATTTGATCAGTCTTAACAATGACCATTGTGCACTCCTATTGAGCACCATACAAATTAGCTTCTGCGCTGGTGGCCAGTGGGACAATGTATTCGCTGGCTTTATCACATCTTGCCCCGGCCTACCATTAATCTTGTGGACTGTATGGGATGAATTAATGTGCCGAGGGATTTGTAAGGCTATGGATATGGATTACATTGTCTAACAGTATATTTGAATTGGTCTCTGAATGTGATTCTTGTGGACTGAGATTAAATTCAGCTGATAAGAGTCTGCTGTAACAAACCACATTATTATTGCCCCTGTCAGTCTGTTGTGCATGGCAAAATGAAGCAGTGCTCCCATAATCCTGTTCATCTACAAGAGGTCTGCATCTCTGATTGAATTTCATGAGTACAGTTGGTGGGGATTGGCTGGAAAGTGATTGCCATTTTGCTTAATATGCCCTCTGCGGACTCCTGGCTGTCACCTTCTCACTGTTTTTTAGTCTTGGTTTCTCTCCTAATCCTACCTCCTTCGCTTGTGAATGAACTATGAGTCATTTATGAACTATTCGCAACTGTTTAACCAAAAGTGTTCACACTGAAAAGGGTGGAGGCCACGAAGAGTGTATCATCCAGAGGTCTCCCAATCAAACTACCCACAGGGATGTCTAGACTGTGACTGCTCTTTGTCCTCCCTCTCCTTTTTTCTACTGCATTACATCAGATTACTATATCATAGCACAATTTCTCCTAATGCTCCCTGCACTGTAAAATCATCACTACAGTCTTTTATCTAATCCCGACCTAAAGTGATTTTTTTCCTGCTCGTAATTGAAAATTATGTTCTTAAATGACTCTTTAAGCGTTGCACATTTTCTCCCACACACTGAAAGCGTTTTCCTCCTGCTTTTTTTGACAGCCACATTAAGAGAAGTTAATGTGTCGTGTGCATTCGGAGCATCTGCACTCAGTCGAGGCAATTTCGAAACAGTCGCAGGCTGGAAGATCCGCACCCCTGGCTGCGCCCAGCAAACAACGCTCAGACCTCTGCAACAATTTGGCTTCTTTCTGTTTTTTTGGAGTATTTCTGTTTCCCTCTTTCATCCATGCTGGCACAGTGAGGACAACTGCTTGTAGCTTCTTGTGGCTTCTGGCAGGCAGGTGTGCGGTACCAGCTATGATGATTTTTCAAGCCAGGGAAATGAGAAAATGAATTAGCATTCAGCTCCAGGCCGTGCCACAATCATGGTGGAGCATCTCCAAAGAGAAGCATCCACATTTAAACTTGCATATTAATAAAGTGTAGTAATGATTCAACAGTGGCTCTTTCCCTTCCCTCTCGCGCCACCTCTGCTCCCTCAGATGCAACCCGCTTGCTCAAACACACGAGAAACTGGTGGTGTCATGGCATACGAGGGAAGAAAAGCTCAGACATTCAACATTAAGCTTGCTACTCGCCCCAATGAGCCAATGAATTTTTTATAAAGTGTCCCCAGAGGTTCATAAACATTGAGAGAGAGACAGCAAGAAAGACTGAGTGAGCAAAAGAGACAGGCAAGTGTGGGGCTGTGGGGGTCCCATTTCAGGTCCTCACAAGATGTTTTCTTGCATCAAGCATGCATGGACACCTGCTGTGGGTGAACTTACAGGGAGGTGGCAGCACTTGCTCCACAGCGGCAGTAAACAGGCCTGCGTCACTCAGTGTTGTTCAGTGCTTAGAGCTGACCCCGGCATCCATTTGGCCCTACTTTATGATTACCATAAATGCCTGGATTGCCTACATAAAAATGTGGAGCAGAGACGAGGGCCTCCGCTTCCATTAGTGGCCGCTTTTTACTGGAAGGGCCAATTGTGTCCCCAGGGTAAGGCCAAAACTCTCACTGTCCTCAACTGTCTGTCAAATAGACTCTGTAATCAAGGACTGGGCTAAGTGGATGGCTGCACTGATGGTGATGTTCAGAAGATGATTATTCATGGAGAATACACTGAATGCGTGTTAGAGAGGTAAGAGAGGGCAGCGGTGTTTCTGCCCAAAGAGATCAACCTTGTAAAAATTAAAGCTCAGTCAGTGAAAACCATTTGTATGTTATATCCTCCAGCCAATCAGAAGCTGCAGATTGCACTCATTAAACTGATTAGTGGAACTTTAATTGATGACTTTCACACAAAAAAGGGGGGAAAAAAAATACATAAGTTTAAAAGGTGAATATCCTTTTGTTTTAAACAATGCAAGCTGGTGAAAGCAATAATACAAAAACAGGAATCTGTCCGCTATAGCACATGGGCTATTGTAATCCATGCCTTATAGATTTTTCAGGTCATTTAATCATTTGGGAGTATGAGTCCAACTCAGTTTTAATATCAGCAATTGTGCAGAAATGTCCAGGCGGTGCATCGGGTTGGAAGGTCTTGCTGAGACAGTACATATAATAAAATTGCCTTGTCTTAGTCAGGGATTTGAGTTTCAATTTGATCTCATCCTGTTTATTTCGAGAAAGCAACTTTTCTAGAGATAAACCCCGGCGAGGAGGGAAAATATGGAAATCCAAACAATAATTCAAAGGTTGCACTGCATACAGATTTGCAAGCTACTAAAAATGCATTCGAACGAGCCAGTAGAGCAACTGTCGTGATTAGCATCGGCTGTGCAGAGACGCGCATTTGCCTCTTCTTTAAGTGAAGAGATTAAAATGTGAAAGCAACTCCCATAGGAACTCAGTGGAAGCAGCACAATAATATATGCGAGGGGTGAGGTGGGGGGGGGAGAAAAAATCTATTATGAGCATGATGACAAGAGATCAATGTTGCCTCTTATTCCCAGTGACAGTCTGAAACTAATATACTCATTAGCGTTAATGCCACCGTGATATAAACTGAACGGGCTTTATTTTTAATAGTCCTGCGACTGTCTGTATTGGGTAAAGAGCGGTATTCTCTGAGCCGAATCTGCCAGGTGTCCTCGGGCATCAGTGGCTAACAGTGGGGTGAAATTGGATAGCTATTGTGAAAATTGTGGAGGGAATTGTGCTATATTGTACACCGTAAAAATACCTGTATTTTGTGCTGCGGTGTCCTCTCTTTGAATTACCGTGGGTGCATGGTCGTGTATAGGGAGAGCATTTTGACAAGCAAGAGGAACATCTCATTCGGTGTGCTTTCACCAGTTTACCTTCACCATGCTGTGTGTCTTAATACAGATTTAGCAGTTAGGGTTCAGTTCATTGCCAAATCTGAGGATTAATTAAATTTGTATTTTTTTGTTTTAATAATTCAGTCACTGAGCTGTTTTTCTTCCAGACAAAAATAAATAAATTTTCCAGTAACGGTCAAAGGATGCCTATGGGTTTTTTGTATGAGGGAATGAGTCTCTTTAACGAAGCAGTATGCAAAGTGTGGGTTTTATGTCTGAATAAACGGCCCCCTTAGAAATCCCAGTTACTGTATCTATCCAAACAATTAGCAAGCTTAAAACACCTTTCCTATTCAGAGAGCTCAGCAGCAGTAAGCTGTAGCTATAGTGTTGGGACTAAGGCATTGCAAAGTAATGCATTACTGCAGACAATGCCTATCACTCATTGTCACAGTCGAGTGCTCAAAACAAACCCAATTGTTTTGCAATTATAGTTGAAAGGTTACATACCTTTGTTTATGCATACGTGTGTATGCATACTGCATACAAGGTTCTAAATAAAAGGAGGAAAATAATAAGTACCAGTAAGTGCCCTTTATTTAGAAGTATATAATTGAAAATGTATTCATTGGATGTACAGAAAATGTGCTATATTGTGATACCTATTGTTATCTGGATATTGAAATGATCGAATATAAGATTTTGGTCATTATTGCACAGCCCGATTACCAATGGCAGCATATCAAAGTAGAGATTTGAAAAGTATGTAGTAGCTGTAACTGTCATTCAGTAACTAGCACAAGACTGGCTATATGTATCATCTAGTTTGATTTGATGCTTTTGCACCAAATACCAATCAATCCTGCTTTTTGTTCCATGTTATTTTAAAGTAAATAACGTCTCGTTTCAACCCATCTTTCATGATGCGAAAATTACTTGCCGAAAGCTAGCGCTGTCAAGACTTTTTTTGCACCACTTGCACTATCACGTGTTGCCACACAACCATTTGTTCGTTGTTAATCATGTAAAACACAAGATGTGGTCCGAAGGAGTGTTGGGAGGCAAAAAACACTGCTGGGAGGAGAAACAGCTAAGCTGCTGAGGCTGGGAAGTTTTTCACAGCTGCTGCTGGCTAACAGCAACAACAAAGCCAGGAGCTGGGATTAAACAGTGTGTGCCACATACTAGAGCTGACTTTTAATGAGTGAATGCAATTTCCTGCATTTTCCAGATATGCAATGGTAACATAGCAGTCAGTGCATTGCAACATCAGCAATGAACTGTCCTAATTGTGGCCAGTTCTGCACATCACTAGCAGCTGATGATTTCTGTACAGTTCATTGGCAACATGTCTCATGAGTTCCCTTCGTTTATACTTGCTGAGCGTACTAACTATCTTTTAATTTAATAGACATTCAAATATAATTAGGCTTATAATTAGGAATGAGGCACAGATAAGAGGGGCGAGTCAAGGTTTGAGCAAAAGTGTGAATAATCAAGGTGTTCAGTTGGAACATCAAAACAGCAACAACACAAAAAAGAAAAGCAATAAGAAAATATTTGTATGCATTAGTTTCTGCTTAATTTGAGGGCTGCATCTTTCTGTATTTTTCAATCAACCTTCTTTGACAGTGTAAGAAACTGAGTCATTTGTGTCCGCTGAACAATCACCATACTCAAACACCCTCTGAATGTCCACAGGAGCAGAATGTTGCATGAATGTATTCCTGCCCATTATTGCAAGTTTGACTTTCGTATTTGGGCAGACTGTTACTTTGAGAAGCTTCCCGAACAGAACGAGTGACCGCTGAGACCCCTGCAGCTCTGTCTTTTGCCAACCCAAGACAAATAGTCTCGAGTCACACCTTCCGACAAAGAAAAAGCATGTCACTAGATTCCACTGCCGGTTCAGTTACACAGGGCCGGCTCACAGATCGATATGAGCCTGCCAATGACAATGTCTGTGTTAATGCCTCAGCTCGCTGCTGCATTCTTCCGCACAAAGCTGTTTTTTGGCAGTCCCTCCCTCTAATTACATATGCATTCTTTGTTTTCTCCCTGTCCGTTCTCTGCAACAAGCTTATAACAAGGGCTAAAACGCTTTCATTCCCTCATTTCTCTTACTGCCAATGAATTGATGAAATATTCATTCAGTTATGCAAAGAATGCCAAGTCTTGAGTTTTGAGTCTGACGAGTGCTAATACTCAAATGAGGGGTTGTGTAATTGTGTGCTTCCTGCTGCATCATAATCATGTGCTTGTGTCTGACTAATAGCAGTTGTGTCCAAGTCAGCCGCTTAGTACCTGGGCTTGTGCAGGCAGACGTAAGGAGAGGGTGGAGGGAGGTGGAGAAATTAAGAACAAAAGAAAGATGGAAGATGCACGAGGGGAGACCAGAAGGGAACAAAGAAGAGACAAGAAAGAGGAAGGAATACATTTCTGTGGGTATGAATTATTTAGTCATCTCCAAGAAGCAGCCACGTTATTGGTGCTGTTGTGCTCTCGCGTCTTCAATTCTGACTTTTGTCTCTTTTTTTCTGATTTTTCACTTGAATTGCAGTAGGACTTAATGTTTCATGGATTGGTTATGTTTCACGACCCCAGAACAAGAAATGCAAGTCTCTGTAGAAACCGAGCGAAAGCACGTTGTCACGACGAGAACTTCAAATTTTAATGAACGTGTACAACTTTAGAGAGTGGGAGTCATCACAAATTGGAGACCCGTTTAATAAGCCATGAATTTGATTATGTAATAATAATAATAATCTTAGCTGTTTGATCTGTGCGAAAACGCCTTTGCTGTTGTCAGTCTGGTCCGGTGATTGACAGGTGGGGTCTTTTCACTCTGCCCTTTGATCAGCAGCAGGCTGACAAGCCGCAGCACACCCTGATCATCCCCCTAGCACAAATAAATGCACACACATGCCCACGTTTGGCTTCTATGGTAGCCGGACACGAACGAATCAGACATTGAATATTTGCGTATTTTTGCGTCCTGTAGTATTCACACGCGGTTCTGTGCTACAGTTCCTACTTTTTCTCAATATCAAAAGCAATAGGGAATGAGGTAAAGAAGAATCACTCACACAAAGCCTTCGGCTCTCCACTGACACATCCAGCAGGCTTTGTGTTCACCACCTCAGAGTGTTTGTCTAATGGAGCTGTGCCAGCAGAGAGGAAGCGCAGGTTAGAGAGGGCTTTTTTCCCTTTTTTTTGCATGTTTGTGCACTTCTGGATGTGTTTGCACATTCTCACTGAAATTACATCTGTTTGGAATAAATAAAGACATTCAAATGAACTTTAAAGGCTCATGAATGCCCCAGTTTTTTTAATCTCGAGATGAACCAATAACGAACTCATGATAGCAGGGCGTGCGTAGTATGAACTGCATGTTTTGGAGCTCGTGAATGTATTGTAAGCGTGAGGTATACACTCTCAGAAGATGGAGTTTCAGTGAACTTTAATAATGGCCAGTCACTTCAGCTGCTGTCATCGCCTTTAAGCGCTGCAGACAGTTTGCTAATGGGCCGAGAGGAGAGTCCAGGCCGGCTTCTCCTGAGATGAAAGTCTTCTTGTCACAAGGCGCGTATGTGTACAGTACAGCAGAGCTAAATTAGCGCATCGACAGAGAATTAATTGGCAGCTATCCTGAAGAACGATTAATCGTTTAAGTCGGTTTTCCAGCAGAAATTGAAAACAGTCCCTTGTTAAAGCTTCTCAATTGTGAGGATATGCTGCTTTCTGGCTGTCTTATGCGACTGTTAACTGAATATCTATGGATTTTGGACTGTCAGACAAAACAAGCTGCCACGTAGACATCGCTTTGGAGTCGTTGGAACTGTGACGGGCCTCTTTTTCTATTTTCCGACAGAAAGACCAAACCATTTATCCATTAATCAAGGAAGAAATCAGCAGATTAATGAAGATAATTGTTAGTTGCGGCTTAACCGTACAGATTACACATGATTATATACTCCAAATATGCTCACAATGGGCAATGATATCTCATTTTGAGCTGAATTTGTCTTTTAGGCTTTTCAGTAGCATTTACTGCCTCTATTTGTGTAAAAATGTTTTATTTGCTTATATTTAAGCACATTAGCATGCTTGAATTAATGCTCCTGTGAGTCCTGTAGCTGCTGCTTTTTGGCTTGTTCCTCATGAAAATGGCATTGCTGCATTTGAGCTTCCAATTTTGCACCTGCGAGAAAATCCCAGACTGTAAGTACTCTTCTCATCTTAGCTGTACCGCCACTGCAAATATGTTTATGGCTCCTGCCAGCTGTCCGCTTTATGGAGCACAGGTGTTGAGCGTGTGAATACTGTATGGACTTCATTACCGGTGCAAAAGGCTCGTGTCTGGAGAGCTTCTTGTGCTGAGGTAGAAAGAACGGTGCTTGAAACAGCTGATTCCTCTGTCACTTGGCAAAGCAGAGAAAGTGGGCCAGTGGTTGTATAAAGAGAAGAGGGGAGGAAGAGGACACACAGAATGAGAGATCTTAGAGAGAAACACAGACACACACACATACGCTCCATCAAAACAGAGTTGTGATGTTCACGATACAAAGCCTAGTTAATTTTACAGTTGGATTGGGCGTACCTGTACTTCAGCATTAATGATGATGTTATGGTAGAGTTTTAGAGACTCCTAAAGATTAAAGACTTTCTTGTAGCTCTGCAGATTTTGTATACCACCTGCTGGCAATCTCTCTGCAAGTTCAATTTTCGGGAGCTACTCATTAAATTTATGAATGCTTGAAGGAAGTCGGATTCTCTATTCTCTCCATCTGTATTTTCGTCCATACGGGATGAATTGCCAAGTAAGTTCTTTTCTCTCGTCTCTCTCATTTCTCCTGACGTCACTCCGCTCTCCTTTTCTTTACTCCGAGAGTGTGCTGAGAAAGCAACACATGCATACACCAGCTACCAGATCTATCTGCTCTGAATTCGTCTACACAGCTGTACCCCGGTGCCGGCTGAGGATGTGGGCATATTTTCACTTCATCTCTTTTGCTGTCTGTTCTCCGTGCTGCCGCCATAGAGCGAGAGCAGAGCTGGAGAGATGGAAGTCATGGGTGGGAGCATGTAGGAAAGGTCAATGCCACACCATTAGCGACAGTGAGTGTAGGAGGGAGTGATAAATAAAGAAATAGATAAATAAAAATAGGCCTTGGTAGTTAGCGGCATAATGAGACAGCTGCGCCCATCAGCAATCGATGAGCTCGAGAGACAGTAATCACTACAGCTTCCTTAACAGTGTTTTAATTGGATGTCAGTCATTTACACTCCTGCTGCAGCAACCCACCTCGACTGGATCTATGTGCTTGTGCAAGAAAGACAAAATGATCTAGGTGTGTCTGTGAATCGGTGCCCCTTAGTACGCTGGATAATTACATAATGTGTCCTTTGCATATGTGTGTGCTGGGATGTGTATCAGCGTGTGTGTATGGCAGCACTCACTAGTCATTAGCATTGATTTTTCCAGGAGGGGCCTCTCCTCTCTCTCGCCAGTGTCCGTCTCTCTCCACACGCCCCCCCCCCCCCCCCCCCCTTTGCTCTCTTGCGTGCAAATAGCTGTAATTTTGCTCTCACGGTCTTGGCCACCATGGGCTCTGGCCTCCTGCAGTGTAAAAGATGGCAGTCATCGATCGGGGCATCTGGACGCCTGCCCTGCCCCGCCCACCCCTCCTCCCCTGCTGAAGGATCCCTCTGTCGATGGGAATCTCAGGTAAGTTACGAGCACGCCAGCGCGGCTTCCAATTAACGCACAAACTCGATGCCAGCCAGCGCCTCCCTGCCTCCCGACGTATTTGTCAGCTGTTTGCATCGAGCAGCGCAGCCACACTTCTGAAGGCCTTTTAGAACTATCAGGAACAGACATGAGTGTTTTCAAGCACCGTAAGTAGAGAGGACGGTGAGTTTTTGTATGTATGTCACAAGTGAGATGTTTTCAGTGAGGAGTGACTATTCAGTGACAGGCTCTAGTTTCCATTTCTCAAAAAACACCTCTTTCACCTTGGATGGCGATTATCATTCACAACCACCGTGACGGTATAATCATAAAAAAATAATTGTCTGGCCTTTTTTCTACGGAACACCCTATCATGAATGCGCAGCCTATTGCTTTAGACGTGATTGCTCAGGAGTAATCGGACTCATAACCAGTCTCACCTAGACAGGGTACCATTTCCTGCAAAGTCACTGGGTGGAAGGAATAGTACTAAATGTGACTGTCCCTGCTGAGCACAAATCCCCGTCGCTGTTTCTATGCTGCATGACAAAGTCATTATTTGAAACCCGTGTTGATTAAATATTGAGTGACATCAGAGATGCTGGATTGAATCAAGTTCATTATGTTAGACACCACCTCTGTGCCAGCCGGGGTTCTCTGTCTCTCCCCAACATGTTCTGAACACACTGCTGCATTTGTGTGACTCTACCTCAGTCGCCTTTGACCAGCGAATTAACATAGAAAACAAGTTAAATCATGTCAATTCAATTCAATTCAATATTCCTTTATTAGTCCCACGAGGGGAAATTCCAATATACAGCAGCATCAATAGCGTCCTCGTTGGAGGATGCATGCGTAAAATGGCTGTTACAACAAACAAAACTGGCGTCAAAAAAAGCACTAGTAACCAGAATTAATCAGACAAAGACAACAAACAACCATGCAAGAAAATGAGGAAAAGTAATAAAAAGCTTCACAGCTGTGTGCCTCCAAAACTGAAACTCTGGCCGCTCTAGCTGCAATTAATATTCCAAGACCACGGCTCAACTGCCACCGATTATTTCAAGTGCCATTGTTTTTTCACCACCGCTGAAGAGGCTTAATCATCTTAATGTTTTAGGGAGAAGCAGCGAGAAGCTTGACATTTTGTTTTTTTATTTCCTTCAACGTAATAGGGTCAGAAATGTTTGCAAGCCTGAGCACATTAGGACCTGATTATTCCAATTTTCTCCCATCTCCATACCCAATCCTACGTCTTCCCCTCCTCCCCCTCCTTAAATAAACCCAGTGAATCTGTCATCTTGCCAGGCAGCTGTTTTTTGGCAGGTTTTTTTGCCTCCTCCTCCTCCCCCTTCGTCTCTCTTCTCTTTCTCTCCCTCTCTCTCTCTCTCTCCCTCCCTTTCCCCCCTCTCTCAGGCGCTAAGCCCACCGGGCCCAGTGGGGAAGATCTAGCAATCCGCGTAATGTGAGCATAATAACACCAACAAAACATCTCATTCCACGTCTAATTCAGTGTCGCGGCTGGGCCGCCGTGTGTGGGATGGAAGACAATCCTCTCTGCCTTCTCTCACCACAACAGCCTGTGACTGTCTTTCTCTTGATGGGTTTTTATGGAAACAAAACAGAATGGATGCACGCAGCTTTACCTTGGAGTTCAAACAAGACAAACCCTCCATGATTCCTAATTTTGAACACCATCCTGTTGGCATCGTTTAAGTTTGTGCGACCCTTCTTGGCAAAATGATGCTGCAAATATAAAATCTACCTGATTTCAGAGGCAGTTTTGGTTATTGCATTATGAGAAAAGCCGGTGGCATTGTAATCAAAGGCTTTAATGCCTTCTCTTTCTGAATTCCAGCCCATGGGGTCCTGGTTTCATCAGCTATATTACAGCTCTCATTACTTCAGAAAAAAAAAAAAAAAAAACAGTGGCCCACATTTTAAGTCACTGCTCTCTTTATGAGCTTCTTTTGCCTTCAGCAATGATATCATCAGGTTTTTTTTATTGCATCTCTATTGTCCATTTCCCTTGTAGTCCTAACATTTGAATCAAAGATTTCGATTTGCCGTGGCTTTTGCCTGACTGGAGGCTGGCTTACTACAAAGCTCTGCACTCATCAGGAGCATTAATTTGTTGATAATTTGTGTGCATGAATTAATAGTTAGCACCCTTGAATGAATAATTAGTAACCTTAAATTAATAATTTGTACCCTTAAATTACTTAAGTTGTTCCCAGAATGTCACAATTAGTGCTTATAATGTATTCAAAATATAAACAATTGTGAAAAAAAGAAAATGTGGTGTGGTCAGTTGGTCAAGCCAAGTCTGTTCAGCACGTTTAAAATTCAACAGCAGTTCAGAGTCAGCTGACAATTAAAAGGCGCAGGGAAGACTAAAAATAGTGAGAAACAGCATAAAACCAACAACATGATGTTTGGGATGATGAGATCATTCCTTTGGGCTATTATTGTGAAATAACTTGAAGATATTAATCCTCTGAGGGAATGAATTACTAATGTGTGCACACAATTGTTCAAATCACTAATCAGTCTGCATAAATGATCCAAAATATCACCCTTACCTGCAAGGCACTGCAGCTTTTACAGAGAAAGGCTAAAATGTATGAGTTATAAAAACATATGCAAGTGTACACGCTGGCACAAAATGCGGAAAATCACATTTGGTATGCAGCGGGATCATGATCTGTATAATCGAATGGAAACAAGGATTTAAGAAAGATAAGCCTGCTGCCGGCCCTCCGTCTCTCCTCCCCTCTGCTTGTCAGTCATTCTCACTCACCAGCAAAAACTTTGTTAGCACTGTCACCTGAAGAGCTCACACTTCCAAGGCCCTAATTAAATCTCAAACCCAAACGCTAATTATCCAGCAAAAGCATAACCTCCCCTCACCTCCCAGTGTGCCACAGTCGAATCCCTGAAAACACACGCGCACATCCACAAACACAACTTCCCTTCCTGTCCCGGGTTGTCATGGCAGCTCAGCAAATCATAAGGTGTCTGGAGGAGGCGTGCACCTGGTGTGCTCTCTCTGCAGTCGACCGAAAACAAAGCCACTTAACATTGTCAACACAGGTGACAATCACATGAAAAGATCAGCCACTTCGGAAGGCACCCGGGGGTGGCTCTGGAACGCAGTAGTTCGACTGCACTGCACTGCACATTTTGCTTTAATAGAGCCCTCAGCCACCATGGCTCTGTTTTTGGAGAGACTTCAGACCTCATACACAAATGTCAAGCAATGACTGTCTTTTGTTGTTGTTGTTTTTTTTTTTTTAGCTCTACAAACCCAAGGTCAGTCAGAAAGAGTCTGTTGCAATAGAGGCTCCTTCAAATTGGCTTCCCTGCCTCAATAAGAAAGCGATTTCATTTTGGCCAGTATTGGGGGGAATAGGAAAGAGTAAATGATAAGCAATTGCCTAATTTCCCACAGCCGTTTCTTTGTTTGTGTATTATTAAGGCCAAAACCACAGTAACTCCTCCTCTGATTAAAAGTCGAGCAAACATTTGATGGAGTGTGTTGCATGGTTTTTAGCGTGCGTTCCACTAGTTCTTCCCATTCATTTGAATTTTAAGCAGGCCAGGTTTTGTACTCCAAAGACAGCTTAATTGGCCAAATAACATATTGACGATTTTCCAGCTTGCATCACAGCTGTGGACACTGGGCAGTAAATAGCAGTTAGCAGCAGAAAAAGCAGATATTAGCGGCAATAGCAATTAGTTGAAAGGAGATGTTTTTTTATGGATCACTGTTTTGTGAATGGGTGCGTGGTTGGCGATTAGGGACTTAGATGTGACAATCAATACCACGCTTATGTCTGTCTGTGAAATATAAAGCTACAGTCAACAAGTGGCTAGCTTAGCGCAAAGACTGAAAACAGTGGGGACCACCTAGCTCAGTGTGAAGGTCAGAAAATCCTTCTGGAGGTACGCATTAAGCAAAAAGTAATGGCATGTTAATTGGTGAGCTTTAAAGGTGCGCAGAGACGGGCTAGCTTGTTTCCCCCTGTTCCCAGTCTTTAAGCTAAACTAAGCTAAGCTAAGCTAAGCTAACCAGATGCTGGCTTATATTGAATGCTATGAGTGTTGCATTGATCCTCTCGTTAAATTCCCAACAGGAAAGAGAGACCATCACTCTCAACAAAAACTTCTCCGTTATTAGACAATAGTACTTGTTCAACCAACTGCACCACTTTGGATTATTAATAGTGAAGCTCATGCATAGTAAATTGGACCTTGCACGTAGGTTCATATGTATGCCTGCATGCACATCAGCAACCCTCATTCTTAATTTCTGGCACAATTAACAGCTCACTACCTTGTTGTGGCACAGGGCACCTGGAGGGAAGAGAGTCCTTAAGAGAAAGGCTCAAAGGGCCCCTTCAACTGCTGCATACTAATTCACAGCCACGTTTTCACTCTTTCCTCCTTCTCTCAGTATTCTGTCTAGTTCGTCATACTTGTGCCATATTCTCCATCATTATTTTTCGTCCCTCTAACTGCAGCCTATTCCTCTCTCTTTTCTATTCCTTTCCTCCTTTCAACATTTCTGGGTCTTTTTCATCAGTTGTGTCCCATGGCCTCTCTGTGTGATCGTCCCCTGTTCATTCCTCTGTTTGCCCTTGTACAAAAGGGCTTGGATGCATGTTTTAAATAGCCAATCAGGCGTTCAAGACTGTGAATAGCTTTGGACAAAAGCCAGTTGTATTACCATGTTAACGTGGCAATCAGAGTCATTCAGAACAAGCTGCCTCACAGGGAGGCAACAATGACGTTAATGTGAGTGGCATTTATACATTAATGGTTGATCAGTACAGTTTGTTTGTAGCACACCAATGTGGCCCCATTGTACTGAGATTGTACTGTACAACAGCAAACTGGGTGAATATAATGATTCACTTAATTTTGACACACCTTGGAAATGATGTCAGGCTTCTGAGGACCTGAGCAGCCCCTGGGAAAAGAGGAAATCGTACAAAATCAGAGATGAAAAATAAAAGGATTGTTGATTGTGGCTTTCCTGTGAGACTGCAACACCAGACGTGGTGTAACTCTAACCCTAACTAATGGTGCTGCAAAGTGTTCATGCATTAGAAAATGTGCGCTGTCCAAGGTCCTGAAACTCCCCTCTGCGAGCCCCGGTACAAGGCTCAGTACATACAGTGTTATTTTGGGGTACATCTCATTTTTCTTTTCGATATTTCATATCTGTGCCATCCTCACATGACCTGGGAATCGATCAGGTAAGGACATTTCATTTCTCTAATGAGGGCAGGGGGGAGAGAAGGCTTCCCGTAGGAGGCTTCAGAGAGGACGCAGTATGAGGGCTTCTGACACCATCGGCCTCCATTTCCACAAACACACACACACACACACACACACACACACACACACACACACACACACACACCCTGAATTGAAATCTATTGCCGTGGACAAGAAAAATGTAAGCACCCCCTTTTTTATTCATTATCTTTTAAAATTCATAGATAGAGTCTTAAATGTAGGTGTGAATTATACAACAGACATTACAAAACATCCAACATTTCCTAGCAATTCTTCATGAGAAGCATTCCTCCATTAACATGCTCTCGGCTCTCTTTCAGGGGAGGTCAGCGCATAAAAGTTTTCCTTTGGGCCATTATCATAATAGAGGTTGACTTCTTTGTCCGTTTCCTGCGATGAAACCATTTTATTTCGCCATATCCGCGTCATTCACATCCAGTGAAGAGAAGCAATCAATCACTGTACGTTGGAATGAAACACCAGCTGTGTTCAAAGCTTTTTTTTTTTCACCAAAAAATGGTTGCTAACGATTTCTGAAGATTATAAACCGTACTCATCAGACTCTGGGTTACTATTAATTATTCATTTTAAAGGGAAATAAAAAAATAAATGAATATAGATGCAAATTATTGCAAGGGAAAGTCTTTGCTGTTGCTACAATTTGCTAGAGGCCAAATGCATTTAGTCTCCACTAACTCTTTTTAAGTATCACCTTTAAAACACTCCTTGACTATAATATGGAATTCTAACATAGCAGCATAGCAGCATCGCCACTGCCAACCCTGGTCATCCAGCTTTCTCTCACAGCTCAGCAACTATCCACGTGCCACAATCATCTCAATCATCAGGAATAGAGCAATAAAACCTTGGAGAAGTTATTGATGCATGCCTGCCATTGGGTGTAAAACATCACAGTTAAACTTTCTAAGCTGTCATGGAGGAAACTGCACGTCAAATAGCGATTTCTTGCTACATTTCATTTCAAAGGACAATGTGCATAAGGTAATAATTTACTCATTTTTGTGGAAGGGCATCCTAAATAACCCCAACAGCTACATCACTTTATCTGTGCAAACATAAACTCTGAGGCAACATGACGCTACCGAGCAGTTACAAGCCCCACTGACATGTTTTCCAGCTGCGCTGTCGTCATCAGTGACTGACATTGCTTCAGATGATGCTTGACTGGGAAGGACATCTCATTTCACAAAGTACATGGTGTCTTTGCTCAGGTTTTTTTTTTTTTTTCCTTTCATCGTTTCCTTGTGTCTTAACTAGAGGGAGTCGTGAAGCAAGGAAGAGGCTGAACTGAGGGAAAGTACTGTAAATGTGTGGAATTGGTGTGGCTTTCCACTGTGCTGAACCGACTGTTTCCCACTGAGTCCCACTGAGAAAATATGCATTTAATAAACTACCCTGTGATGTCCAAGTAATTGGTTACAGCAGGAATTCAGGACTTTTTTAACTTAAAACTACAGTACTACAGAAAGACCACATGCAATCCCAAATTAATTGTAAAGTATGTTGTAAAACCATAAGTATATATCTTTGTCAAATTAAACTTGAAGGATTTTTTTCTAGGACTCTAGTTTCCCTGGATATTTTTTCAATGCGCCAAACATACAAAACTGACTTTTTGATCACTCCAAGTCTCCTGGAAAACTTCATATTCCTACTTGAAAGCCTTTCTGGTTAGTTTCAAAGTGCTTGCACTTGCAGTGTTATTTGAGGTCTGCTCATGGACCTAAATGTAATGCTGTCAGTGGTCGCCCCACGCTTTGTGGACAAACCCCGAGCTTTTTCAGATTGCAGCGTTCCCAGAGTCCTCTGTGTCATTTCAGATTGGCTCTCTCCACCGCTGAAATGGAAACCTAGTGTGCAGCTTGTACACAGCTTGGGTCATAGGTCGGCTCTCATTTTCTGAGCAGATTCATATCTCAACGTTACCCCTCCTGAGATTCCGCTTGCCCACTCCGCCATGTGGAACCTTTCATGGAGGAACCCTGTCCCTACCGTTTGACCTCCCTTTCATTATGCCCTGACTCCCAAATGTCTTCCCGTTAAGGGCGCAGGCGACAGGGGTGGAGATCCACACCCCTGCCACATGACCTCTTCACCCTGTCACTCCTGCTTCATTAGGGGTGAGGATATACTTGCTATCAATGGCATAATATGGTCGACCTAACACTGTGTTTAATGGAACTGCATGGAGCCCACTGTTCAAACACATCA
Source organism: Chaetodon trifascialis (assembly GCF_039877785.1). Classification (NCBI taxonomy): domain Eukaryota; kingdom Metazoa; phylum Chordata; class Actinopteri; order Chaetodontiformes; family Chaetodontidae; genus Chaetodon; species Chaetodon trifascialis. The sequence continues at coordinate 10,189,417 of NC_092078.1, forward strand.
TCAATCGTGCGCTGTTAGTTTTCCTGACTTTAACTCGCAGCAATGTGCTGAATGGGCACCCAGCCTAACACTATAATCCTCTCACAATGCAGCATGTACCACTTCTTACATTCCTCCATCCCTGCTCATGTTTAATATCAAACAACGCTTTATTTGTGTTGCCACATAAGGTGCACTAACTGCAACACACCGCTACAATTCACATCACCCGGCCTACTTATGTGAGGAGAAATATCCACCTTCATTATGCATAGGACTCTTGACAATCCCCTCCTAGGATTAGGTACGTGTGTGACAGTGAGGGTGCAAGCAGACAGGCAGGGCTCAGCCGAAAATGGGGAATGAGAAAAATATGCAAGGTTATACATTTTTCCCTCTCTGCTCTGTCTTCATGCTCTCTATCTTATGCCCCCCCCATCCCCTCGCCCTACTAGTGTATCATACATTAAACTGTAAGTAATGACAGAGCTCAAGTATATTCTAGTCAGCGATAATAAGAAAGCCTCAGGGATTTTTTTGAAGATCTGCATGCACAAGCATATGAAAATGTTGACGCAACCCACAATGCACCTTGCCTTATTCTATTTATTTATTTTTTTTTCATTCCTGGTTGCTTTTGAGCAGTCACCAATGCATGATGGGACAGTACATTGTCATGTAATGTAACGGCTAAAAATTGCTGATTGTTGTCATGCAATAACAAATGCAACACGACTGCACCAGCTGCTGTGCTCATGAATGCTGATGCCTAAAGGCTGATATGTCTTTTTTTGTATTTTCCCCACAAAACAAATTCAATCTGTATAACACGAGCACCCAACTAAACTCAGATGTACTGCATTCACGAACAGACTGAACTCCTTTGCAGAATGTTTTGAAAGATCACATGCTAAAGCCTACACTTTTTACTTCCATTATAGAGTTACGGTTCAAGCCACATCGAAAGATGGATAATTCTTGCAGATAAAATTAATTAGGTTCACATGATTTTGACTTATTTTCTCTAAAAAGTACATTTTCGACAAAAGTTATATCAGTCAGAGTGCAGGAAATGGATTTACTTTGCAAAAGCTATGGGAACCTTTCATGTTCCTTCTAAGTGAAAATTAAGATCTTGTATTTTAACACCTTGTTAGGATTTTGCCTATAGATTAACATTCTCTACCTCATTATCACTGCATAGATGCTGTCTCTCTTCTCTCTTCACAGCTCTGAGCGTGAGAGATTTCATTAAAGTAGCTGCTTAATTATGTAGGTGTTGAAATTTAATTAATGAAAGGGTAGAGCAACTCCATTACTCTGACACATTTTTGACGCTTGCTGAGGAAAAGAAAGAGATCTCGTTTTAGAAGAGCAATGTCCCTTGAAGATGTCTCTCTTTTTTCCCAGCCCGTGTCTAGCCTATAGTACCTGTCTTTTCGGTTGCTAAGCTTACACCTCACCATCGATCATCCCTAGAAGTGTCAGAAGAGTTGACAGCAAGATTCTGCTATCCCCAAGCCTCACAATCTCCCTCAACGAAAAAAATAAAATAAATAAAAAAAAGACCAGTGACAGAGAGTAAAAGCCATCCTTTCTGCTGATGTACACTTTTGAACATTTTTTCCATGGATTCAGCATTGAATAAAAATTTTACACAGTCCTGCTCTCCATACACACGCTGCCTTCATCAAATGAGATAAAGAAGCACCACAGCTGATAACTTTGCAGATAAGCGTGAGAACTGTGTCTTCATTTATCATACGTCGCAGCGTAGGAAATCAGTCCTGACAGGCCCAAAATTCTCAGGGTGACACATGTTGGTCCAATTTAATGTATTTTCTCAGCTTTTTTTTAATTTAGGAAATTACTCAAATCTTTTCAGGTGAGCTGCAGAGGTGCGGTAACCTGTTAGGATTCAGGCAGAGACTTGCACATATGTTTGTTGAGAGGAAAAATGCTCATTGATGACAATGAGGTTGATAAAAAAATACAGTTTGGGCAAAAAAATGAATCATTTTTATGACTAACTTTGTGAGCGCATCTTCTCCACAAACAGAGGTACTCCCAAATTTACAGCCACATGCGGGAAAAAAAATGCAGCTCTGCAACAGTGATGATTTGGTTCTATTACAACATAAATTTCACTCGTGACAAATCAGACTTTGATGGCTCTCAACAATGCTTCAGATAATCTGCAGATTCATTCACATTCACAAGCAGCGTCATATAAATAGTGGATTAATTCTTTATCTATTTAAAATTACATATGTGAGGCTTGAACAGTTGGGAGATATATCTCTATATTGTTATGGTGTAAATTGTTCAACCGGCTGAAAGGACATATAAATTAACAAAGAGAGCTGCAGAAAGGGGTCAAACAGGACAGATCGCAGTAACATCACTGCTGCATGTGCAATAACGCACAATATATGTATGCAAGATGGGTTCTTATTAAAACAATGTGAGGATATGTCATGTAGTCAAGGAACCCACTGTTTTTAATTGTATGTACATTTATTTTTTTGTCAGTGTGTACTTATTCATTATGCAATTGGATTACTGTTAAATATTGTTATGCGATTTAGGCTTCTGTTTTCATTCATTATTCATTTAAGCAACATATTGTACATTTCTAAGCGAGGCAGAGGAGTTGCCTACAGTATATGTACCCTCTACATAGCTGAGTGCTGTTTTCTGCATTTTGAACTTCACCATACGGGACATCAAACCGCTGCAGAAAAGCGACAATTCGCCAGCAAATTTTTTGTTTTTTAGCAGAGTTGTTGTGAAACAGCAATGTCACTCTCAGGAACCCTCCTCTCTAACGAAATAGAAAAAATACTCTTGGTAGGAAGTTTTCAGATAACAAGGAGTGATTTTAAGGCACTTGATGACTACGGGCCCAGATCCACTTTGTTTACTAGCATAGTTATGCTCTATACATACACTGTATGTTGTGCCGGTTGGATTCAACAAAGATCCTGGATCAGGATATAAGAATGTACAAAGGTACAGAGATACTTGTCTTAGTTGAAAAAATAAATGCCATTTCTTTCTGAAGGCTTCTCTAATCCAGTGGCTCATGTGCAGGAAGCTTTGCACGGTAGCACACACAAATATAAACACACACACCAGAATCCAACCCCAGGTGCGTTCTCATCTTCCCAGCAGGTGCCTGACTGGCCAAGTGCCCTGGCGCCTCCCTCAGAGAAACACTGTGTCTCTCACAGTGTACTGAAGTGACCTCCCTCCCTTCCTTTAAGCTGGAAGCCCAGAACAATGTGAACCACATAGCAACAGAACATTGACATCTTTAGCACAGAAAGTACAACTTCTACAAAGTTGGCCTCGAAAGAGATTTGCTGTGCTACCGCTGCAGCAAACATATACCCTGTATCCAGGTGTAGGATAACACAGGTGACTAATCCATCTGAAAGCTGGTGCATGGCGGACTCCATGGGCATGTTCAGTCACAGAATCATTCACTCACAAGCCCTCTTTAGTGCAGATCAGAGAAAGCTTCAGGGCAGCATTTGCCACGGCAGGTTTTGCCTGCATCCCCGTGCCTCAGCCCGCACGTCCAGCCATGCCAGCAAATGGCTATTACACAATCTGTGGCACCGCGATCTCTGAGAAACAGAGACAGAGGCAAAGGGACCAGGGGCATGCCGGTGTGTGTCAGGGAGCGGGAGAGCCGGATTGGAAGATGACGAGACTAAAATGAAAGAACAAAGTTGGTGGCTTTCCAGCTTCACTGTGGGATGTTCATACAGTATTAAACCATAGATGGCCCTAAGTGCAGCAGCTCCAGCCAACCGGTCAGCTCAGCCGAGCCCATGCCACAGACTCCCTTTGATGTTGGGGTGGGGGGGCGGCAGAGGGAAGGGAAGGAGAGGGGAGGGGGGATGAAGAGGGAGAGGGCGGTGAGGGTGGGCAGACCGCAGCTGTTTTGGCCTCTCCACTGTCACAGCTGACATGGCGAGAGCCAACAATAATTCTTCTCTGTAGTTCTGCACTACAACCCTCATCCACTCTCATGCAAGCCACCTTCCCCAACCTCCTTCCCGCCCGCCCATGGGGATGGATGCCCACCTGCCCGTCCGCAAATTGAATGCGCACACATATAAATACACTAGCAATGGAAAGCAAAAAAAGGGACTAACTGAAGCATAAAAAGACTGGCTGTCTGATTGAATGATCTTCCGAGTCAGTCTTATACAAGTGCATAAGCCGTCAATGTGGAAATGCAATCACTGTAGAACATTGTAGGATAATAGAAGAGTGAAAATAGGGTTAGTTGATCTCCTGTATTCAATTCAATTCATTTGTCCAGGAAAGAATACATTTAACCGCTAAACAGAGTTATGTTAGAATGGAAAAAAATGATTCTGATCTTCCATTTTTCTTTATCATAGGCCTACTTATGATGTTAGGGCTAACTAGCTCAAACAGCCTTCCAAAAACAATGTTGTTCCTTTATTTCCATGTCTTCTGCAAGGTTCTGCTGGTGATGTTGCTGACATTTGGGACATATTGCTTTAGCCTCTGTGTTTCAAGACAACATACATATAGCCATCAAATGCATACTGGAGCCTAAAGCCTGAACATTTAATACGGCAGCTTGTGACAACCTTTGCGACCATCTCATGGAGCTATGGTAAACCTGGTTTTGTTTGAAAATTAAGGAACCATCGTTTTGAAAATTACTGTAAGAAGCATTTTGATGAATCTACTTGTTTTTTTTTATCACTGTTAACTACATATATGCTGCTTGGGGCTGAGCTATCAGTTTCTAAGCATCATCATACATAAGCAAAGGTCACTGTATTGAACATGTGGGTGGAGGTAAGGCTGTGTAGACAGTAGCAGGTTTGAGTAGCATTGTGAATAAAATCACGTCTGGCTCCAAAGTATCATCATAATGCGTCGGATGGTGACAGTGAGATTAATTGCAGGGTTTGTTTTGTTGCTTTGATTACCCATTATAGGAGTTTTGGCTCAAGTAAACGGGTCGAGGACAAGCACTAGAGTAATTTTAATGGATTGGTATGGTCAAAGATCTCACTTGAAATGTATTTGAATACAAAAGCTCTTGGTTTGTTTGTACAGCAGTGGTTAATTGTGGGCTATTGTAATACATTTATGGAACTCTGTTACCTCTGTCTGCAGGAGAACTCCACTTGTAGTGACTCACATAGCCTAAACCTTCTGCCGTCCCACCCCTACGCTTTCCTCCCTGCACTGAATGGGTGCCTGATTCATCCTGTGTGATTTTTTTTAAGGATGTCTCTTTTTTTTAGAAAAGCCCTCCCGTTTGAAGTTCATTTTTAGACACCCCATGGAATACACTCGGTGCTCGGTGGAATAGGTTAAACATGTCCAGATGTGCTGTGAAGAACTAAATGAACTGGAGACAATTTTCATTGTGATCCATAGATAATTCTCAACTTTTTAATGATGCCCCTTGGCTCCTCTGGAACACGATACACCTACAGGCATTACTACCGTTAGAGCACAAAGGGAAAAGTCATCTTTGTAATAGTGAAAGCTCATTTCCCACGGAGTATAACAGTACCTTTACAAAAATAGCACCATTATTGGGATTTATCTCTTGCATGTCCCTGTGCTATGGCGAGAAGCCTACACAAAAACTTACAATAGATTTTAGAAAGTGCCTATATAGCTTCTCAAGGGTCTTGTTACTCTGAATGGTGCACTTCAGTGCATACCTGTCGCAGCAGTCATGTTTACAGGACAGCTATACCTATTTACAGCATTCTTGAGATGTTGCATACATTATCTTACTTTTATCAGTAGTAGTATTATTGTAGTATTATCTTCAGTTGCAGACTGAACAAAGCTTGGAAAATGTCTGCGTGGTGTTCTAAATATTGTATTGTATGCTGTGTCTGTGAAGATTCTCATTCAGTCAGGTCATGGTACTTCTAAGTGTTTTAAAAGGCAACTGGACTTTCTTGAGGTTCTTGAAGATATTTCGTCTCTTCTTCTAATTGATTGGTGGGGAGTCCCAGGCATTTAACCTCTTGCAGGATCGTTCACACCTTGGGCGCTGCTGGGGTCAAAGGTGAGTGGCTGACCTACTGACTCAGGGTCACATCAGTCATGGTGTGAATTGAAGTTACAGGAGTTGTTGACCCACCCAGCCATCATGTGAATTGTTAGGGTAACATGAGTCATGGTGTGAAGAAGAAGAAGAAGAAGAAGAAGAAGAAGAAGAAGAAGAAGAAGAAGAAGAAGAAGACTTTACTTAATTGATCACCACACAACATACACATGCCAACACAACAACAACGCACTACATGCACATGCTGTGCTTTTTTGGTGAAGTTATTCCTCCGCATTTGACCCATCCTGGTAAGTCCTTCCTCCGCGGCAGACCAGGAGCGGTGGGCTGCCAGCCGACAGCGGCGCCCAGGGACCCAATTCCTTTTGTCACCATTGGTTAGGTCGTGAGCTTCTTGTATGTTTTTAGTGAGTTTTTTTTGTGGAGGATACCCCAAGTGAACAAGGGGAAAACATGCTCCACACAGAAAGGCCCCTTTCCTCGAGATAAGGAGCAAGCAGCAGGCACTGAAGGCATGGTGGAGGACATGCCCCCCAGCGCCCCGAACCCTGGACCTTCTAGCTGTGAGGCGACAGTGTTACCACGGTGCCACCGTGCCGTGAATGGGTGTTATGTGAGTCACTGACCCACCCAGCCATCAGTAGTTTCTCTTTGATTCTCACCACCCACTGGAGCATAAGATGAGGGTTATCAGAAGGAGCAGAAACACATTAGGGAAGCACTTAATACTTATGGTTACCCAAACTCAATCAAAATCAACCAAAATCAAGACTACAAAAAGACACATAGTAAAAAGAGAAGAAATGGACAATAAATGGAACAATAATGTCATCCCTTAGATTGTGAAAGCCCAAGGACAAAACACGAGGCACAAGCAGAGCAATGCAGTGTACGCAGTTCAATGCAGTGAAGAATGCATGGACTCGTACATCGGGAAACAAAACAACTGCTTCACAAGTGCACACAGGAGAGCCAACACCTCAGGTCAAGACTCCGCAGTCCACCTGTATCTTAAGGAGAAGGGACACTCATTTGAGAACAGTAATGCACACATTCTGGCCAGAGACGACCAATAGTTTGAAAGAAGAGTGTACAAAGCCATCGACATCAAACTGGAATGACCGTCAATAACAGGGAAGGCGGCCTACGACACCATTTTTCAGCCACTAACAGCACTGTCCTGAGATCCCTCCCCAGGCAGCTTAACACCCATTCACAACATAACTCATGTGACCCTAACGACTCACGTGATGGCCGGGTGGGTCAATGATTCACATGTGGCCTCAACAACTCTCAAGGTGTGAATGATCCTGCAAGGGGATAAATGCCTGCGACTCCCCACCAATCAGTTAGACCTGAAGAAGCCTCTTGGATGAGAGGCAAAATGTCTTCAAGAATCTCAAGTCCAGTTGCCTTTTAAAGCACTAAGAGGTACTGGAAACTGGATATGTATATATTGCAACAATATATTTAATGTTCTCATCAGTCTCATCAATCTCATAAAATCTCATCAATTTTATCAAGGTCACTATCCACTTGCTCCAGAATAAAAATGTCAGTGTTACCCATTGGACAAACAAGGACTTCAGTGGCCTACTAACCTCTAAAAAGTGCAATATTTTTCTTCTGCTTTGGGGTTGTCAAATATTTTACATTTCTAAGTCTTTTTCAAACGGAAATCACAACCTTCGAACACATTTTGAAGCCATTTCTCAGACCGTCCATCACAATGACAGGAACAACATACCATTTGCATCACTCAATCACGTTTCTTGCTGCCTTGGACTCGCTGTAGTGCGCAACAAACCCAGCATCCATTTGTGTAGTACTACCTTGAGATTGATTAAGTCTACGCTCGACTTCTTAACTCTATCTGAATGGTTCTCTGTACAGTGGTGGAGACTCTGCAATGCAACGTTGGTATTCTGGCCAAGTTTCTCTTCGCCATCCCAGGAGGAAGTTCATGCATAATGGATTAATTGTTGCACACATCCACATGTAAAGGGCCCACAGGTTAGTATTCCTGCAGTCTCACGCCGCTCAATAGGTCACCCAAATGGCCATGCCCAGCAATATCACTGCAAATCTATTGAAATAGTTCAATTAAGTCCACAAGTGCCTACAGCCCCCGGTGGGTTCCTGCTAAAGAGCCATAATAAGCAGCTTTTGAGCGTTCCCCACTGCTGATATGTTTCAAATTGTCACATGCACGCTGTGTCTCTCTCACACGCACAAACATAAACGCACACACACATGTAAAGGCCTAGGTCCCACTGGAGAAAGACTTTGTGAATGTCAATGCAATTCAGTGGTGACAGCAAGCCGTGTCAGCAGTGAAATGGGCCCTATGTTGAACGGAATGTAATGACTCACAAGACAATTGGAGTCGAATATGGAATGGCTTCCACTTTGTTGTGACGCGCTGAAGACGGCTGACAGGCGCACTAGTGAGTGAGAGCCCTTCAAGGGGGTGTCCTCTCCTCTCTACCCGTATGTGTTCCCTTGGAAATATATTTCCACTCAAGCATTTTTATTTATGCCAGCTCCCTCTGTTGAATGCTCAGGGATATTGGTTCTGTCTGAACTTGAGTGAGAGGTCCGGATCTACTTTTCTTGTTATACCTGCGTTCTTAGCATCTGGCATTTATCTGCTGAAGACTCAGGCCCCAAGACAAAGCAGTGTATTGTAGTATCTCAGAAGGATGATAGCAGTGTAAAAGCCATGTTCAAACAACAGAGAATCTCTCACATCCAGACATGCCTGAGGAATCGTTGGAAACTTTTTTTTTTTTGTTCACTATGATAGAAACTTATATTTCACCCACCTCTGGCAGCACAGAAGCATCACTATTTTATGAAATCCTGATTTGTGACTTCACTAGAAAGTACGGGGGGGATTGAAAATAAAGCATTCCCAACGTAGTGGCCTCTATGTGACAATGCAATGTAAGATTCATTTGGTGATATTTAACATGCATGCTCATTTTCTATCACACTGCAAGAGATGCATGTTGACACCAAAGAATTCATTTGTTTCCAACCATGTTGTTGACAAGCTAAACAGAAACAATATCAACTTACTTGAATCAAATCACCAACATATAGTGCAGCATTTTGCTGTGGATGAGGAAACTGAGCACTACAAATATCATCTCTGCATAACAGGCTCAGTACAAATGATGTTGATGTTACCCAGAGCATAAATATTTTGCTAGAATACATCCTACTCGTGAATGAATAACAACAAAATGAATGCCACATCCAGCCTTTCCGAAGCGCTTTCTAAACAGCACAATTAAACGCTGGCAGATCTGAATCCTATACAGAAAGCCTCTTCATTTCAAACGCCTCTTTGATCACCTTGCTGACAAGAGCAACAATTCAGCCCCGGCATTCAAAGTAGTGAGCAAGAGGGGCTGTTTTTTTCATGATTTATGTGTGAAATGTGTCAGAGTCAAAATGGGAAAACAGTGAGAATATGCAAGACAAAAAGGAAAACAAAAAAGAACTAAATGAGTGGTACCACTAATATACAAGATGTAAAATGTGTTATATTACAGTGTTATAGGATTGTATTTCAGGGAAGGCAAGAAGTCAGGATGCTCACTAGTTTGAGAGCAGTGTCAGAAAATGGCTGGCACGGGGAAAACGCCAGCCATTTTGTGCCCTAATGAACTAATGATAAACATCGGCAGGCACAGGCAGTCAGGCAAGCCGGCTCGCCAGTGGGCCCGTGGAAAGAGGACGCAGTGGGAGAAAAGGAGTTTAAGGGTGGTAGCTGTGGAGCAGAGAGATGAATCACACAGCCCAGTGTTGGAGAAACACAGGGCTGCAGAATTAACAAGCTGCTTCCAGTTGTTCCACCAAGAGAGCAGCGTGCGAAGATCAAAGGTGGCCATTGTTGCTGCCAAGGACATCTTATCAGGGCTATCTATTTTTTGGATCTTTTAATTGCAGAAGTTTTCAACAGAGTGCTGAAACAACAAAAGTTAACAGGCACAATTAGGGAAATATCCAGGCTGCGTCCATTCCATCGTTTGCTAACTTTGAAAACTTTGCATAGTTGATGTTTTTGCTTTTATTCCACATTGTAGTGTTCCACAACCCTGATCGCAAAATAGCTGTAAAACATAAGTAAAGTAGAATTTTACTACATGAGCTCAGGAACACTTAAAAAAAAAAAGAACAAAACAAAAACAAGTTTGTTAACAAATGATTGCACTGTTTTTATTTACATATTGGAATCAGGGTTGTAATTCTTAATGTTGTGGTATGATTTAAATGATGTACGGTACTAATAAATGGGAGACCACAATGTTATATAGCATGACTTTGTTTCTTTAAAGGCGCTGACTTCAGTATTTTCTTTTCTATGAGTGATGGGATTGTGCATTTTGCACTGAAGTTTGAACAGTTTTTCTGAAGATTGCTGAACATTTATGCTTTTGTCCTTGCTTTTTTCACTAGTTTGAAGTGGGTGGGGCTTAGTTGGAAAATGGTGATGTCATCTATTCCTGTGCTCTAATTAGATTTGTGCAATATTTGTATCAAAACATATTGTGGGTTTAAAGTGATAAACATATAAACACTCGATTGTTAGGATGAAACTCTGAATGCTTGAAACCAACTTCTCAGGTGGTTTAAACATTAACTGCTCTTACACTTGTTACACTTCTCTCACACATTTTGGTTTACATCTAGAACATTAGTAGACACACATTTCTAAACTTCAAATAGATCAGTAACACAGTCTTGTTACTAAAGTTGGAGCCTCTGTAATTGAGTTTAATTTACTGTACAAAGACACACCTGCTCGCGAAGTGGAGCGTTTAAAACAGCAGCCATTAATGCTATGCTTATTGTCAAGCATTGCACACATACAAACACAAAGGCAACCCACTTCTGCTAATTCCCTTCCCCTGATGAGTTCTGCGGATGGAAATGTCCTTTAAGTACTCAACCACAGTCAATTACTGTTGACTTACAGTAAAAGACAAATCAATCCCTTCTCTTTCACGTTGTGTTGTTGACTCCTGCTGAGGCAACACAATGCCTTTTTCCTTTTTTTTTAGGGCCACAAAACAGTTTAAGCGCTCTTCTTTTCTTCTTTCCAGCAAGGACAATTTGCTGCGGCAGAGCAGTCTCAGAATATCAACAGTCTGGGCCAAAACACTGGCTGCATACATCATAAGCTCCAAACTTAAGGAGTGATCTGAAGCTGCCTCCCAAACTGCGTAGCGTTTGAGTGACACCACCAATGGATTTAGCTTTTAGGCTGTCAGATGGCACCTCCGCTTAAGAATGTGACACAATGAAAGATGTTATATTTTCTTGTCACAGTGGGTATTAGAGAAAGGAAGTCGTGATATTGAACTGATAGAAACAAGACATCTGCAAATTATACACTGCTCGCTGCTGCAGACGGATCGCGTGATGGCTCTTTGTGTGACATATCCATTTCAGTCGCTCTCCATATCAATTTGTACTCTCATAGATACAATGTCTTTATTTTGATGTTGCGTGCGCTACAGTACAAAACTGAATAATCTGCCGAAATCTCTTCGTGGAATAAACCTCCAGTCAAAGAAGGTGAAAAGCCTCTACCCACAATCATCATTTGACGAGTCATGAAGCCGCCCACAATTCTTGTGACATGGAACTTAATATGCATTTTCAAAAGACTGAATTGGTCACATGGTCTGTTATAGGACTGACCCGTTTTGGAGTGGCAGCAAGGGTCAGTTAGTAGCTCAAAAGGTTGCTCAGTGCAGTCACTCACCGCGGCTCGTCGGTAGAGCCATAGGGAGCAGCTTGTGTTGGTCGATGTCACTGGAGCACTTCCTTTGTCTCCCGGTCAGCTGAATATTTCATAAGTTCAGAATAGAGAAGGTGGTGCTCTACTCAGGGCAACTGACCTGTCAGCTTACGCTACCATGAAATAATTTCTTCCCTCTGACCTTCTTTTCCAATACCTGGCCTGATCTGAAAACCCCATACTCCAATATAACATGCATACATGTTATATTTGATTATTCATGTTTCTGCATGCACAGACATGTCAGCTGCTGCTGGATTGTATCAGGCTGATCAAGTGAGATAAAAAAAAAATTGAATTGCTTTATCTTCAGCAATTGATTGCTTCTTTTGTGATTCACTGTTCCTTTCATTTGATGTTGTCGGGAGCCGGATATTAAGGCTGGAATGATATAATGGAGTTCAGCCACATTACTTAGAGTTATTGGTACATTGGTTATTGGTAAAGTGCCGCTTTGATGCGCTTATCAAATGGTCCACTTGTCAAAGGCTCTGTAGAGACTGGGAATTAACTTTAAGGGAATAGAGGGATACGTATTTGCTTTCTGACTGAGAGTTTGGTGACAAGATCAAAGCCACTCTCACGTTCACAGGGTAAATACAGTACGTAGCTGAAGCTAGCTGCAGGTTAGCCTAGCTTTGCGTAAAGGTTGAAAACAGGCGGGAAAAGCTAGTCTGGCTCTGTCCAAAAGGAACAAAATCCACCTACCAGCATCACTAATTAACACCTTGTTTGTGTAGTCTGAACAAAAACCCAAGTGTTTCAGAATATTCGCTTTCCGTAAAATGTTGACTGGATGGTTAGTTTCTGGGTGTATTAAACAAGCAATCATGTTACCTTTGGACAGAGCCAGACTTGCTCGTTCCCCCTTTATCCAGTCTTCCTGCTACGCTAAGCTAACCAGCTGCTGGCTCCAGCAACCAATATTTACCACACAGATATGAGAGTGGTTTCGATTTTCTCATGTAAGACTCCGCAAAATGTTGATTTATTCCTTTAAGACTTGCATTCGGATAAATCTTGGCAACACATTGTCCCAAGAGGCCTCTCAAATAAGCCTCACTATGATATGACAGGGGCTGAAGCTGCCTGCTGCCAAACGAACACCACTGTGAACTCTGTGGACTGCATCAATGTAAATACAGCTGTTTGTCTCACTTGCAAATGGACACAAGCCTTCACCATCTCTAGTGTGACTTACAGCAGCAGAAAAGGCGAAGCACATTATCAAATCAGGGATGCTCCAACTCCTACACAACGCTGCCTTCACAGACAGACCCCCTCTTCCTCCCTGCTAACTGAGGAGGGTGAGGCATCCATCCATAGTTAGAGCTGTTTATTCCAGTGCTTTCTGGCATGTGATGCACCTTGGGTGTCCCCGGAGCCGAACGCCCCAGGGTCTCGAGCAAATATAACGAGGTCGGACACGGCATTTAATTGTGGGTAGCAGTAGGGTGAACAGCACAATGTGTTGTCTCTGTCAACACATGACAATGTGCTTGAACCTGTATCAGCACAGATCCACCCTCCCACACCGCCCACATCATTTTAGTTTAGTGGTAAAATTAGAATAGACGCACATCCAAATTCTCATTAAATTTTAACCCCTGGACTTTAGCTGACAGTCCCCAGTAGAGGCAGTATGTCTATTTTTACAGAATGATGATGGTTGTGGAGAGAGTGAAAAAGACGAACCTAAGCCTATATGTGAATAACTGAACCACCTGTATCAAAAAAATTTTTGGCTCAAAATTGAATAGATTATTATAACACAATATGAACTGCCACTGGCAGCCAGTGCGTCTATTTTAAATTAGCTATATATGGTTTATGAAACTTAACATGAACTTAGAGCCCAGGAATTCACAGTCAGGAGTAATAAATGAAACGTTGTAAACAACTGTTCAGACAAAATTAATTATTTTAGATGAAGGCTTACTTTAGGCTTAATGTGCATCCTCTTCAGAAAACTGACCCTACATGTTGTCTGTGACTAATAATCATTTGGTGTGCTTATTAGCATGCATATTAGCAGCATTCTGGCTCTTTATTAGTTATTCTAAAGCACTTAATTCCTTTTTCTGCATGACAATATTCTAAAACTACTGATACATTAACTATGCGTTTTCCCGCAGTAATCTTATAATTACTGCTTATTAGGATGTTATTAGCAATATGCTACTAATATGCATGCTAACGTACAATGAGTTAATGATGAATATGTGTACCTTAATGAAAAGTGTTACACCAATAAATAACTAACATAATATAGGCCAATCACTGTTTTTATTGTGATTCAGATCTCTTTTCAAGAGAGCAAATGAGGGGATATAATTTTACACAAAGTAGTTTGATCAGGCACATCATTTCACAGATAGTGTTGCAGCTCAAAGGTCTGATCACTGAGGGGAAAAACCGCTCTAATGTGTGGGGAGGAGCAGAGCTGCAGGGGGAAAAAAGCCCCCTGTAAAAATTGCAACAGTGCAGCCCTTATTTTCCTCCCGATTGATACTAATTGGCAGCAGAGTGCCTTCCTGACAAGCCTCTCACCCTCAGCACCTCCCGCATGCGAGCGTGATGAACTGCCAACTCCGGAAATAATCCCAACTTTAGCTGGGAAGGGATCATCAAGGCCTGTAAAAATCTGCTGGGACCTGAGAGATTTTTTCCCCCTTCTCTTTTCTGGCATTTTCACAGACATCATCGCCTTGTTCTCTTTGTCTTTTCTCTCTGTAAGCCCACAAAGTGAAATCTACTTATTAATTTTGACTCAACTACAAGGGAACAAGAAAAAAAAAAACGAATACTTTTGACAAGGAAACAAGCTCATTTTCACACTAGCATTGCATGTACGTGGAAATATATTTAAAAAAGCCTTTTGCAATTTTTTAATTCTAGTTTTACATTAGAGAATATTACAAAGGATAAAATAAGAAAACGTCAATTCTGGCTGAGAAAAAACTGCCACTCGCAGGTAACAATCTTCGGTATTTATTTATTACAGCTTGATCTCTGCGGCTGTTTGTGCAGTCTCACAGGTGGTACACCAGGAAACAGACCTTGAGAAATTGACAAAGTAATTTACTGCACTTTGCACAAACAATTCTCATTCTTCACATATTTAAGAGATTGACTTCGTCGTAAAAGATCATTCAGGTTTTGCAGGGCTTAGGACAAATTTTCTTTCTGCTGGTGCGTAATTTGACACTTGACAAAGCGTAGCGGGTTTCATGGATGAATGAGTGTATCTATCAGGTCTGCTAGCAGGGCTTTCATGTGAGCATACAGTCCAGTGTGCTGTATTCCTCCCTAAATTGAATATCCGCAGTGGATATTTATCAGGTCAATGAGATCTTTAGAGTATCAGAGCACAAGAGCACAGATCATCTACCTTTAAAGAAATTAAAAAAATCTAAATATATGATTGAGAAGCTTAAGTAATTACAGGTTGAGAGTTTCATAGCTACGGTAAAGAAAATTCATTTGTGGTGATAAAGCTTTAACAAACAATACATCACAGAGAATATAATTGATGTTTTTTTATTTCATGTTTGTGAGACAAGCATGCAGGGGTGGGGGGGGCGACGACAATGTTTTATGCCTTTGGATGCACTTGGGAAGGGTCATTAATCGAAGAAGCGCTATGGTTCTTTTTTTCCCCCTACTCTTTTAGGAGAGGGCAGGATAATGCGCTGATGATAAATTGAGTTTATGCGGAACTGCTAAATTCCATATCTGGTTGTAAATCTCCCTCTCTTTCTTGCTAACTTCTCTCATCACAGAGAGTTCACGCCGGGGCACCTTTGTGGCCCTGTTGACATTTGAAACAAATCAGCTTTGACAGGTCAGGATCCCTTCAGAATCACTGCCCAACAAAGAGGTCAATCACATGATGAATGATTTATCTCAGGGAAAATAAAGTGCTCCTTTCCAGCTGAAACAAGATGTATGCTGAAATCATCTCTGAGAAAACTCACGGTTAGTGGAGAGTTAAAATATGCCCCGCACAGCTTGACTTGGGCAGCAATGTGTTGAGCACGCTTACAGTGAGCACAAGACGACTGTATTGTTGGAGGCTCTGAGTGTGAAGGTCACCTTTCTTTCCCACTTGACTGACTTTGAACATAAATCTCCACCAATAAGAGAGCAGAGGTCTGTCTTAGTACACATTCAAGCCCATGTTGTCTGGAGTGTGATTCTCCCAAAGGCTATACAGTACACCATGCTGCCAAGCTCTCTTAAATGTGCCAAAATGCACTCTGCCTTGAGGTGCACCGTGTCCAAAACCATGAAGCCTCATCCAGCCAATGATGTAAGTCCCCCTTAAGAGCAATATGTGCAAACAGGATTTGCTCTGACCTGCTCCAGTAGTCTGGCAAATCTCTCTGTGGCATACCTGTTGATGAAATGATTGTGCATGTGCAGAGTGCATGTGCCGATTAAGCGTAGCGTGATAATATGTTGTTTTTTTTCTTTCTTTTAGTCAGTTACGTTCTGTTTATTTCTCCACTGGATGCAGAATCCTCTCCAGGGTGAGATGATCTCTTTTGCAGTCAGAACACCCTCAGCTTTCAGCAGTTATTGAGGTCATGTCCTATTACCATCTGTCTTTAGCTGCATCAGGAGTAATCCTTGAGTTCGCTCTCCTAACCTCATTAAAGAGATCGAGTGCGGAAAGCAACCGCTGCAATTTACATTTGCTTGGACCAACTGCAAATTTTATCATATAGGAATAGTGACATAATGACAAAACTTGCCTTTCATTCCACCTGCCATTATTATACCATCATGACAAAAAGAAATTTAAAGACATTGATGCCTTTGTTGAGAATACTTATGTTTGAATACATAATCTAAGTAATTTATAGGTTAAATTAAGGGCAGAGGAGGAAAAGTTCACAGGGAGGTCACATACTTCGCGTGCCCATGCTTCTGAACCTACATCACACCAATGTGAATCCCCCTGTCGACACGGGCCATCCACGAGACCTGCAAGGCCAAGGAGTCTCGACAAGACACAGCAGTGCCAGCCAGTGCCAGCCAGTGCCTGTCAGAGGCTACTAGGCCAGCTGCCTGTTAGCTCATGAAGCTAGGCCTTTTACTATTCTCGACCATTACAGCGGGTCAGTGGTTCAAAACGCAGACATTAGTCTGTGTTGACAAACAGTACAGGCGGCCTATTTTGTCCCCTCTTTCATTAAATATGGTGCCAGGTATTACACAGTGCTCGAGTCTAGTGGGATCCAACAACTGCAAGGTCAATTTTCTCTCGGGTGGAGATAAAAAGTGTTGTCAACTGCTGTAAAACCATGTGGCAAACAACCACATAGATCTTCCATCTTTGGCATAGGGACCCTGTGTGTGTCACAGTGTATGAGTTCAGTAAATAGTAACCTGCTGTTGCTCAACCAATGGATCTACAACTGACAATCATTATACATTTAGATTTAATTAAAACTAAGAGCCGTGAGCTGACCTGAACTTAAGACATGTGTCCTCTGTTGGATCTCTCTGAAATCTGTATTGGGGGTATCAATCTACCTGCCTGCAGTCTGATATCAAAGGTGATGGATGATGGCTGGCCAATGCCAAAGTCAGCTATTTCCGAGGAGCTATCTGGTTCAGACTCAGTCAAGCACAAATCTGAATGTCACAGTCCCTCTCACATCAAAGGGACCCTTTTGGATTCATTAATTCGCAGAGACGGTTCTTCCTATCAATTATAGGCATGATTAAAATGTTTTGGAGTTGTCTCGCTCCGACTTGGAATATTTTCACTGAAGGCAAAACTTCACAAGTATAGCTCCTTTCTTCAGAGAAATTAAATCCTTCAAATCTTCTTTCTGTTCTGTGGTTCTGAAAATAAAATGCACTGCAACAATCATACTGGGACTGAAACCAATTTGTTAAAATTGGTATGGCTGTAGGTACATTTAAAGAAAAACAGGGAGTAGGAGAACAACTACTAATATAGCATTGCTTAAATATGTACAGTACAGCTGACAGAGGACAGAAAACTACACAAGGGCACATATTTAATTGCCAGTTATTGGTTATTGGAGAGATGCTTAAAAAGAAGTTGCATTGCGAACATGCTTATGGCATGAAAATGACATCTGGATGAGAATAAAAACAACTGCACTATTCTTTCCATAGGGGTTAATGTCTCAGACTTACAGTAAAGTGGCTAAAATCAATATTTTTGTTATTAGGTGAAAGAAAATGTGACAAAGTGATATTGGTGTGTACAAAGGTTTTGAAAAATCCACATTGTTGCAGCATACACGTTGTTTGTGAATGCTCAATGAAGAAAATTTACATATTTCTTCACAGATAAAAGACCAAAACAACTTCCTCTGTAAATTGATATTTTAATTAGTTTTTAAAATGAGAAAATTAGCAAACATGTAATCCATCTCTAATCCATCCAACTTCAAATATGCTGTTGACTAATGTTAACCAATTTGACAATCTAAATACTGTAATTGCTACTATATAGTACTGTAGTACGGCACATTTGTATTTTCATATACTCTATATGTTGAAATGTCTATACTAATCTGTATAACCTCAGATTAGCCATTTCTTTCTGTGAGAACGTGTGAAAGATAGAAAGGTGTGCAGCCTCACAAGCACATCAGAAAGAAAGAGTAAATACTTGCAAGGTAAATAGAGCTTCAGTGCCACTTGTTTCAAGAACTCCCCTCCCCCCTTTCTCACCCGTCAGAGACTCATTTTCCTCATCCATCCATTTGACTTGAAAGACCCTCTGAAGAATCTCTTTTGCGCTTGTTTGTGGCTGATGTTTGTGATGTTTATTTTTGCACTGGCGCTGCCTCACGGTGACTTCACTGGGAAGTGAAAATGAAATTGATTGATGACAACTTGGGCTGTATTTTGGTAATTTGATGAAGGGCCCGGCAATGGTGTTGACTGGAGCGGCTTTCCTTTTATTTCTTCATCGCCTACATGATTTCTGTGATCGTTCTCAGCAGCCATACAGGATCATCATGTGATGTTTTATCTGTGTACATAATTTTAGCCTCTGCTCTGGTGCCAGGTGTGAGTCCATGTGCTCTTAGCACTCTGTTTCGCTGAGTCCTTTACTTTGTGTATTCTTTAGCATCCACACCAATTGCCATTAAACTAAATCCAATATCAGGAAACACAATTAGTGCAGCTCAGGACTGCAACACAGCAATTTCCATCTTTGCAAATGTTTACCTGTATAGTAAGAGCGAGTGACGCTTGGTAAGCTGCATCTGAAAACAACACACTCATGTGCAACAGTGCACCGCTGCTGTGTTCCTTTCTTTGTTGTTTTATTCTTACAGTCCAGAATCTTCAAACACAAAAACGCTTATCCATGGGAATCAGCGATCGGAAACATGACATGGTTTGCCAAGCCAGACAGCACACAACTGCTCAGTGTTTCACTGCATAGGTAGGCATCCCTCTGACCGTGACGCTTCAGACACACTGTGCCTGATTTCATCAAAACGCCTGCATCCCAGGGCGAGACAAAACAAGTTCTGAAGTGCACAGCTTCATGTTCAGAGCCACTGTGAAATAGCATGAGCTTGGACAGTAAGGATGGCATCTTTTATTCTGAACCACGTAGGAGGATTTTTTTCACTCCTGCGTGAGGAGTGTCACCCCGTACACAAACTGTCACACCGCATAGATCGAGGTCTTTTGTTTTTAGAACACAAAGCATCTTCAGCCTTATCTCCTGCACTGTTGTAGGGCTAATCCTACAACTAGCTGCCCATTGCTGCACAAAAACTGGCATAAGCAAATCCTTTACTGCTTCAACAATTCTGATTGTGCCTATTTTTCATTCACCATTCACCCTTCTCATTTTTTTCCTCTAAATTCAAGTTACATCACCTTTTAAATACTGCTGTTTCACTGGCAAAGAAAAGCCTGTCGGGCGCTGCTGTGTCACACATTAGTGCTCTTGCGGTTCTGGCGATCCTCAGATCAAAATCCCCACAACTCCAATAACAGGAGATGAACCATTTCCTCCTCCGCTCCCCCTCCTCCTTCATGTCCTTACACCAGAAGTGTTCCTGAAGGCAAGCAATCAATAGAGTTCATGCTGAAAGGCTGTAAACCTGAAATAGTACCCATGACAAGCCCTTGAAGGTAATAGGTCAGATGTATTGATTGATCTGTTCATAAATACACATTTTAGGACGGCTCCCTGCGAAATGTTATGTCCATGTACAAAGCAAACAGCTGAAAATGTGTGTGATTTATCTGTGTCCAGGTAAAGATTTGAATGTCTCCCCGGCACTAATTTTACAGGAAATGTAGCTTTGAAAGGTTTGCTGGCTGAGAGGACCTGCTACATTAATCATTAGTGGCAACTTCAAGTTTCTGAAATCATAAAGTGCCCTCTCAGCCAAACTACAGTGCCAGAACAGTGATTCATGCATTACAGCACATACCATTGTCTCACCTCTGCTGTCACACTTGGAGGCATCATGAGATCGTCTGTGCAGTAATGAAATGTTAAGGCTATAGCGCAAACTGACATTTACTCACTTAGTCATGTGATTTTTGGAATGTGCGGCATCCATTCACTTGGGAGATGCAGACCTTTCTTGATATATAGCATTATAACCCCTTTCTGAAATGGCATTTCAACTTCTTCCACAACATGTCCTACTTTCATTTTGTTTTTTAGGGACTGTATGAAAATTGCTAGGGAGGCTGTGTCTTATCAATATTCATTTTGGACCCTACTTTAGACTCAAAACTGCGAAAGTGAAAGGTCGTCTAAGTCCGCCTCTTCCTGCTAGCTTAAGCAAGCAGTGGCCGGTAAGTCCTCCTTCACCAAAATGGATTAAGAAATGACTTAATTACTGTTCTTGATCTTGAGATCTGAGCGAGGATGCACCAACACCATGTGCAAATGCAAAGACCCATGAACTGGATTTCATTATGCAGATACTGTATACAGATGCAGATCACATGTGGACATCAAATGTAAATGGGGCCTAAAATTGCTATGTTAGCTATTGCTAGAATGGGCGTAATAAAACCCTTTACAGAAACAGGACTCAAACTATGTACAGTACGATGCAACTATGCTGTCTATTATACTAATTGCTCAGGATGGCTGAAGTTCCCAGATGACCTAATGCTGGGCGATAAATTCAGTATTACTTTCAACTGTGATTTTGGCTATCAACGCTTATGAAAACAGGACAATCGAGATAAAATGATGATTGTGCTGCATATGATTTTGCTATGACACTTTCATTTTGTTGCGTTATTAGTCCAGCGCACCCCTTTCCTTTTAAAGCAGCACACATTTGCCGCTTCCTGCAGACCCAAACTCACACTGGTGTTCAGTTCAGCTCACTGCAGTCAGTTGAGCTGATGTTTGCCAAAGTCCAGTCACATCTATTATGCAGTTACAGTAGCGCTGCTCTGAGCGGGAGAGTCTTAATTCAGGGATCCTTTCTTACTCATTCTTTCATACTCTTTTTTTTTTTTATTCAGTTTAATTATATTTAAAGTTCAAGGAAATTCAGTGTTAAAAGGTTTTCTTTAAAAAAGTTCAATCAATGCACGACGTTTCCAAAGTCAGTGAGTAATCCTGTTAAATAACTGTGAGCTCGATATTGACCAAAATAATCAGGATTATGATTTTTGCCATAATTGAGTTGCCGCATAACGGCTCAATGTTTGCAGCAGCCACACACACACACACACACGCACACAAAAAAAGGCTGTTGCTGACACTGTATTTGCATTCCATCATAAAAGAATAGAAGGGTCTATAGGAGGAGATAACCCTGCTCAGTATTACTATAGATTTGCATGCGTGAAACATTCAAGTCACGGCACGTTTTCACTGTACACTTCTGAAGTCTTAACCACACCGACGTGACATAGATTTCTGCTCATCCTGAGGAGACACTGTGTCCTTCATCAAACTGAAATTGAGACGATGCAATCTCTCTTTCTCCCCCCTGCCCCGCCCTCCTCAACCCCCCCTTCCCTCTCTCTCTCTCTCTCTCTCTCTCAGTCTCCCCTCACTAATAAGCAGTGCTCTCTTCTTCATGCATGAGGGACTTGCAATCGCTCCCCGCCCTCAGTCAGACAGATAGCAGGGGAGATGGATGTGTCAGTCAGTCAGCGCTGTCTCATCTCAGTCAGGTGCTCTGTGTACTTCAGGTTATTTAGAGGCCTGCTGGCCAGTAAACCGCACACAGCTCGTTTTTTAAGTCTCAAATTTGTCTGGGGAAAGCAGAACTGAGCTCATTTTGCTTAGTTGTTTTCCAGCGGTTCACAAGGCTGTTTTTTTTTTTATTCCACTGGTACTTCTTAGACGTTGGCCTGCATGTCAATTTACAATTTAGCGCTCGCAAAATAAAAAAAGAAAAATGACTTAAATGTGGCGTCGCTCGTAGCGCTGGGTGGCGAGGCTGTTTCCTTCAGGTCCCTTTTGCCAAGATGTTGCCACCCTTACCCGACAGAAACTGGAACAGTCAGTTCAGTACATCTCTCCATCTGCCGCTCTGTGGTGTCATGTCAATGAATAACAAGCACCCGGCCACAATCTCCAATTATGCAAATCAATGGCGGGATCCAGATATAGGGTTGTTTGTGGCAGATCTAAATGCAGATGCACTGATGGTTTAGAGTTCCATCACATTACAGTCATGAATAAAGGACTGTCATCTGAGACTCTGCTCAGGCGTGTCTGTAAGATGCCGGTAGGTTTTGTAAACTACAATGATGTTGTTAAAGAATTACAAAGGTCTGCCCAACCCTGTTGATTTCCTCCAGCTCCGTCAGCTTCTGTATGTCATACAAAACATGGTGACATGTTTTGCTGTGAGCTCTTTTCAAGCAGAAAGTAACTTTAAACATAATTAAATCAACCCTCTATAGTCCATCCATTCAATCAGCTGTCCTTTGTTTAGAGTCGTACCCTGTCTTCGGCTGTCTGTCAGGTAATGATCAGTAAGTGCTGGTTTAAGAATGTAACACATTCCTTCTCAATGTCAAGAGACCTCAAATTATCACTTCCAAAGCCAAAATGTAATTTCAACCGCTTTCATTTAATGAAAAAGTCTGTTTCTTTGGATAAAATTGCGTAGATTAAGTTCACCTGCTGCCCAGACACTGATTATTTAGGGAGATAAATAAACAGTATACTCAGTATCTCTTTTAAATTAAGGTGCTGACCTGTAATTTGTATTAATTTGCCAGACTGTGGAGCTCAGGCAGGTCAAACCGTACGCTTAAAAGAAGGTCAAGGTGTTTTCTCTCAGAGTGACCATCGACCACACACAAAACTGAATGACTTCCAGCAACTTCTGCTTACGAGTTTCTCACATTTTGAGGGTTGGCTTGTTCATGGCCAACCACATTTCATTATCGAGAACAACATCTTTGCTCAAGTGATGCATCTCTTTTTGTCTTGAGGGCACAGTGGCTTAGTCAGAGCTCTTGACCATTCTCCCCACAATCTGATAACAAAATTTGTTCTGTTAAATCGCATCTACGGAGGGAGAAAGCATTTCATTAAACCTGATGTTTTTCTTCATCTTCATGCGACTGACGTCATGGCAGAAACATTGTCTCTTACTTCGACACAACAGAGAGCTTGTCAGCACTCTCTATTCAAGTCAGAGCTCTGCTGCAATCACAGCCGGAGTGATGACCTGATCCCACTTAATACAGCTTTGTTTGAAGTGCCCTGTGGATCTACAAAGGAGCTGGGTGCAAGGGATGGTGTGAGCGGGTGGCTAAATGTAGTGGTTCTTTCCTAAATTGCGCCACAAAGCTGATTTCTGCCCCCTATGTCACCCCTTCTGCTTTTTTTTCATCTTTTTGTGCTCACATCTGGGTCGCAGCCATGGCAGCGTTCTAGTTCCTTTGTAGTCGATTTAATTGGCCAGTGTTGCATCTTTACATGGAGTTTTCATTATCACTTACTATAGAGTTGGCTTCTCCTTAAATTAGAGTGCCCAGAGGAGGTCAGTCACAAACATTTGGAACAGTCACCACAAAATTGTTTACATTTTTTTTTTTCTCGCAATTAACAACAATCAAAAATATAAACAGCTTGACAAAGAATGCAGAAACTCACTGGTCAACGGTAGTAGAAAAACAAAATGTTGCTTCATAAGGTGGCAAAGGCACTGCAAGGATTCCAAATTTACTTTAAATATGAAGATGCATTTCATCATCTCTTGCTTGCTATTCTCTGGCCACTTTTTAAGAGAACTCCTCCATCGTCTTCCCCACAGAGGGATCTCGTTTAAACACACAAACCGCTGGGAGGCCAGCCACAAATGTCTAATTGAAACCCTTTCCAGTTTATGAATAAGGGAACACCATGTTCCCCGGATGACAGAATGTCTTTAGCGGTGTGGTGTCATCGCAAATGCAGGGCATGTTGAGTGGCTGTTGGACCGGCCTGTTATATAACAACACTGCAGGTGCAACTCATAGAGAGCGGTTATGAATGGCAGGCAGCAGCTTGTAAGTGACCATCAGCTTGTGAGTGGGGGCATGGGGGCAGGGTGCATCAGAAGCATGACAAGCGAGGAGAGCCGCGCTTTGCTGTGCCGGAGCCGGAATCAGACACGATAATAATAGTCAAACTATTTCTGGTGCAGCAAAGCAGGTGTGAGTGTTTCAAAACACCACATGGCAGGATATGGGAAATGTGTGAGAACAGCTCACAAAGCAAATGTTTTCTCTATCAAGGTCTTGCAGTCTTAAGTGATATATGTTATCCAATCACAGAGTGTAAAAGTATGGAAAACATTCACAGCAATCTCCTTTAAGACACCCGTTGGGCCTGAATTTGGAAGGTGTTAGCATGAAAAAGGGTACTGTGTTTCGTCGATGCATGCTGCATGAGTCATGAAGGTAAAATAACGCGGTTCTGCCGAAGTAAAGTGCTGCATCAAACACCTCGAACTGATCTCAGTGCAGTTGGATTAGAAGCTGTAAAAGATGGATGTGGTGAGGGAGTGAGCTGCTACACATCCTCAGAGTTGCTAGCAGCTGTTCAGGGTAGGGACTTGGCAGGTACAGATCGCGAGGGAGCTCGCTAGCAACTCTCTCCTCCCCTCCTCCTCCCTCTGCTAGCGATGGCCTCATTTATCTGTCACCACCCCTCCTACTCCCCAACCCCCTTCCACTCCAGACATCTTTGTCTAACACGCCTTCACCGTCGCTGTTGAGCCGAAACAACTCCCGTCACTTTTGTTTTTATTCCATCAATTACTTTCCTGCCAAATGCTGTGATCGGCCACTCTGAAAGCCGCCTGCTGTCCCAGCAACTTCACATCTTGGCTGTCATTGGAGTCCTGTCATTTAATTACTTACCAATAGGCTCGCTATAAAGACTGTATTAGTCATTCATATTATATATTCCCTGTGCTGCCCTGTAACATGGTGGCAAAAATACCTATGGGGCCCCGAAGCGCATATTGTTGTCCTCCGCTGAAATATGCCTTCAATTAGAATGTCATATCACTGTGCCTCAGTCATCTTTTGCCATTGCTTCGAGTGATGAGCGGGAATCAGGCATTACTTCTCCATCTGACGGATGCCTGCCTTCACAATTTCTCATTAGTCAAATGCATCTCTGTTCCATCACAAGCAACTCACATTGTTGACCGCGCATCCTTCTGATGATGACCCACACCCCTTGCTTTTAAAGCTCAATTAATTACCATAGATAGTAGTCGCATAAATATTTCACCACAGCAGATGTCAATATTTCATATCGTGCATTTGAATTTACAGGCAGCACAATCAGAAACAGTACAGACAGGAATTTTCCATTTGATCAGTGTTGGTGGAAGTACTCAGCTCCTGAAGTAGAAGTATGAATACCAAAGTTGGAAAATACTCCGTTAATCAATTGATTGCTTTGATTGCAAAATTACTCAGAGCTTTACCAGTTGGGTAGTTTGATTCATGATCATATTTAGAAGCTCTTTGCATGTTTTGCATGCAGATGTCTTAATTTGTAAAGTAGTAACTAGTAAGTATAAATGTAGTGGGGTAAAAAAGACAACACTTCACTCTGAAATGTACTGGAGTAGAAGTATCAAGTAGCATGAAAAGAGAAGTACAAGTACCTCAAATACATACAGTGCTTGAGTAAATGTGCTTCGTCACATCCCAGCGCTCTGTTTAATAGCACATGTTTATGTTTTTTTGAGGACGACACTGATGTAGAGCTAAAAATAATCAGCGAGCCGGTTCACGGGTATACACAGGTGTGCTTGAACTTGCACAAAAAAATGCATGTGCTGTATATATTTCTAACACTGCCGAGCAACGTCTCCTCAGCAAAAATATCAAACTGACCTCATGAAGTCTCCCATCTTCTCTAAACCTTGTCAGTCTGACATCAATCGCCCATCTCCCCTGCTCGATACTACTTGCTGATGAAAGCAGAGCGCCTCACCATTTGGACGGCCCACGCCGATAACAGAGCTTTCAGCCTGACAATCGGGCCAAGCAGGTGTTTGGCGTAGTGTTGGGGGAATAGAGCAGCTCAACAGCACATTGGAGGATCAGAGGAGGCTTCAGATGCACCTGGTCACGTGCCAAGGCCTCCCTCCCCACACAATCTGGCCTGTTCTGTTCCCACTCAGTGGCAGACGCACCTCCGCTGGCAGCTCTGATGGACGCTAAGCTCTGTTCTGGTGACAAATGCAGAGATCATTCGCTCCGACCCACGCAAGCATTTAATCATGATGCACTGCTACTGCTGCTCACACCCCAGATATTACATCGCGTCAAGTCCTGTTACTCTTATATTCTGAGAGCAAAAAGGCTTTAGGAAATGCAAAACTCATTAATGGCTATTTCATGACAGGTTCGGCCTCACTTGGTGGGTTCTCACCTGGAGTTTTACGTAGCAACCATCATGCGGAGG
This sequence comes from Chaetodon trifascialis, assembly GCF_039877785.1. Lineage (NCBI taxonomy): Eukaryota > Metazoa > Chordata > Actinopteri > Chaetodontiformes > Chaetodontidae > Chaetodon > Chaetodon trifascialis. The sequence goes on from NC_092078.1 coordinate 10,216,231, forward strand.
GATAAAGTTTATGCATAGTCACAGCAAAGTGAAGGATATTTTTTGAAACATATTTGGAATGCACATCACGTTTGGGACTCACGGTACATGTCCTCCACAGAGCACATAAGTAATAGGCATGAAAATCCCTGGTTAATATATGAATAATTTCATGTTGTATATGCAGACCTTTCGCTGACAATTTCCATCTGACTTTCACTAAATAAATGGACTGTTTAGGTGCAATACTTGGCAATGTGGGATGTTTATGCATAAAATTGGAGCAGGAAAATTTATCTTAACATGGAATCACATTTATTTATTGTGTGGCAAATGTGTTTTTCATGCCGGCTCCTCATTACATGCAGCTGGCTGAATGTCTTGTGGATTCCAGCTTTCATACTGCATGGGTAGATATAGTTATGAAATTTCCTACTATATGCCTGTGGTTTAAATTTATCTCCGAACCTGTGTGCAGGGGAGGTATCAACAATATCAAAGGTAGGCTGAGCGATGGGAATGAGAGCATCCCAGAGGGTCTGCGAGCTGAAATAAGACAGATACAGCTGAGTGAGCCTTGATGGGAAAAAAATATATATAGAGAAACGGGTCAAAGAGATGGGGCTTGGACCCTGGGGATGCCGGAAGATGGGAGGGGAACACAAGACATTCTTCACCAAAGCCAGGTTTTCAAAGACTGAACTGCTACCTCGTGACAAAATAGAGCAGGAAGAGACTTTTTAAGCAATTAGAAGTCAAAGAGGTTGCACTAAGCTTGCACTACTACTATGTACATACCCAACAGGAACAGAATGCATTTGCTTGGGTTGTGCTTGGTCAGCTTGTCCTGAATTATAAACTTACTGACGGAATAAGAATTTGGCAAGCCATTTCAGAAGAGATAAATACAGTCCAAGTCTCAAGCTTTTGGGAAATATTTACATAATTAGTTACATAATGAGATTGATGCCACTCTTATACCTGTACTCGAATTGTGAAACTCTAATCAGCAGCTGGGCGGCTTAGCTTAGATAAAAACTGAAAGCAGGGAAAAACAGCTAGCTTGGCGCACTCAAATGGTCACTGTACAGTCCAAAACCCAGGAAGTCACTGCGCCCGACCAACAAGAGGTCAGCACATACTGTAATACCAATGTAAAACCACAACTTTTTTGCTCAAAGTGAGTTTTTGTACAGATTAAACAAACAAGATATAAGATTTTAATTAGCTGTAGAGGTGCTGGTAGGCAGATTTCAGATTAGGCAGATAACTGTCTCCTGGCTGCTGCTTCATATTTAACAGACAGACCTAAAAATGATATCAATCTTCTCATCTGACTCGCAGCAAGAAAGCAAATGTGCATTTCACAAAATGTCTCAAAGATATGCCTTTAAAGGAAATCTGCATTATTGCAGTAAAGTTTGGAAGCACAGTTGTAGATGATGCCGTTAATTCTTTACAACACTCCCCACTCCAATCAGAGTGCCAATTAGAGCTACTTCCTGCCTTCAAACCCATTGCTTAAAGAAACCCTTCATGTGTCCCCTCTTTGTTCCCTTAATCACAACTCCTATTTCAAGTGTCTCCCACCTCTTTAATTTGTAACAAAACCTTATCATGATAAATAAATGAGTAAATGCTCTCTTTGCTGCAGACTTGTCCCAATTCTACCCGAGAAGGAATCAATGAGAGATATGCTTATGTGATAGGATGATTTCATAAATTTCTCAGTGAATCACATGCTAATTGCTGCTTTATGCTCTTGCAAATGAACAGAGCAATTTGCTTTTGCTGCACAATGTTAGCAAATTTGCTCCCTAACAAGCACAGCATTATTATGTTATTCCGTCCTCTATCTGATCACATGCAACAATTTCAGTTTTGCAAACTGATGCTGCCAAGATTAAATTATCCATTTTCTGCCTTTTTTTATTCTTCTTCGAAAGTCCCTTTTTTCTCCTTCACAACTCCATCTTTGGTGTCCCCGTTTATTGACTTACATGATATCCAACTGCATCCTTGCAGAGCTGATAAAGCTGTGGGACATAAAGGATCATCGCGGTGATGTGTAGTTACTAGGGCCTGGTGTTTTCTACAGCGCTCAAACCATAGCTTAAAACAGTGCAGTGACAGAGCCGAACTGACAGCTGAGAGTTGCAATTACTTCCAGGTTACTGAAAAATGTCAAGCCAAAAAACAGTAGGGATTTACCAAAGGGACCACTGTTTAATCAGCCACATTCGCTTTGTGTTCATATTTAGATCTTCTCCTAGGGATTTTGTTGCTGTTTTCGTGGCAGCTATTCAAGATGTTTTGCCTCCAAATTTTCCTAAAGAGCTATTGATGTTCCTGCTTTGGCATTGTTTCTCAAGTGAAAAGTGGAATAAATAGCAGCTTCTGTGAATGCCATCCTTCACCGCGTTTGAAAGTGTTTATGCAAAGTGAAGAGGCAACTTTTGTGCGAGATAGTATACATGCATTCAGATATGTGGGCAGTGCGTCCATAAGGTGTTGCATGACGCTCTGAAGCTGCCAGGCTGTTTTCTTGCTCAAAGTCACGATTGCTCAGAGGCGTCGACAGCAGGAGGGAAATTTCAGCATTCAGTCGCACTCTTTCAAACCGGGCTGAGATGGACGTCACAAAAGGGTATTTAAATTGAAACACACAGGAAGGCACTAAAATTTATGGGAACGCACTAATAGTCACCTACAGTCAATACAATCAGTGTTCCAAAGGACCATCGTTCGACTGTTCGTCTCTTTGCCAGAGCGGTGACTCACTGCCGTTCAGTTGTTCTCGCGGACAAAACTCTGCAGATTTGATTATCATTCTTGCAATGATCTGAGCCACAGAGCAATTACTCGTCAGGAACTGTAATCACTCAGAGTCTAAGCATGCATTTAATTACAGGAGTATTAACAAAAAATAATCGCTCTTGAACACCAGTCACACAGAATGAGATTTGGCGAGGGGACTCTGAGATGATTACTGCCTGTAAATCTAGCCATAAAATTGTGGGCTATTATGTCTCGTACTCAAATGGCTTGTTCAACAAAACTCTAATCGCATGCATAATTTTCCACAGTTCATTACTGTAGTTCATTAAGATACGGGAGGTGCTGTTTTCAGAATGATGGCTGCTCGTGCAGCATATAGTGTGGTGTGGAGTATTCCCTGCATTTTGCCAGCTCTAGATGTTAAACCAATGTAAATGACAGTGTTAAATGAAGCTGCTATAATCGCAATGCAGTAGTTGCACAGCAAATTAGCAGCTCCATGTCTTGCATCACTATACTTGCAAAGGCAACCCCATCGCCATATTTTGATGTCATTCCTAACATAACCCTGGAAACATCCATCAAAACTGTTATGCAGAGCACAACCCTCTGCACAAACTGGTTACCACTGCTGGTTTGTGTTCCTGTTTTACTTTCCCTCGCCCTCACCTAGCGATCATAACGTGTGCCAACGCACAGCGCAGGGGGCCGCACAGCAGGTGGCCGCTGGGACCTTGCTGTCTCTCTTGAGGCCAGCCTCTGGCAACCGCTGACCTCATAACACACTCACACACTCATACATACTAACCACCCAGTGTGTCAGCCATAACAGTGTAGCAACCCAGGGAGCTTGTCCGACATGCTGAGTCGACAACCAGGGGAGCTCAAGTGGCAGAGAGGACAGCAGCCTCGGGAGGTTTGCTCGAGATGTACCTACGTCACCGCGTGGACCGCATGGTGCTGACAGGTCAAGCAGATAAAACACAGTGGCCAGTGTAAAAACATCACGTAAAGTCAGACGCCAGAGCTGCTGAGTCTTACTGACTGGACATGCAGGAAACCAATGAGTAAGCTTGTTGTGCTTGTGTGACTGTCCCTTATTTGGTGTGTTTATTCAGATTGTAACATTAGATGCAGAAAGCCTTAAGAAATAAAGCTGTTGAGCTAAATTGATGTGTCGCTGTCAGTTTCAAACTTGCATCACCTTCTTCAGTTATTGATCTCAAAGTCTAAAGTGAGGCATTCATCTGCAGTAAATACTGTATGTGTCAATGATGGCAAAAATGGAAAAAGAAAGAGGGCTGTCTTGTATTTGAACCTATGATGTTGTACTTACATGGCTCCACAGCCACCTGGGAGCATTTGCTCATTAACATTTAATGACATTCGCATTCAAATATTTCACATTCAATCCCACACTCAGCTTTTGGAAGGAACTAAAACAAGAGCACGAGTGCCTGCCCAGACTATAAATAACAGCCTAGCAGAAGGAGGAAAACACAAAAGCAAAGCTTCTTTCCAGCGACATGAATCGACAATGATAAGTCCACCAGCAGTCATTTGTCTTCTGTCGAAATTGGTGTTGAAGCCTCCTTCCCGTTCTTATCACACTTGGCAGTTTGTGTTATGTTTATATGCAGTTATACAGTGAGTGCCCTTCTCCCTGACAGCCAGGCGGTTCCTAAGCTGGGAGCGTGAATTTCAAGAGAGGATGCCCTTCTGGCAGCTGAGAGGCTTAATGTCAAGGGGGGGGTGTACTGTAGTAGTATTTCCCAGGAGATTACCTTTGCTTTAATGTGGCTTCTGATTGATTACATGAATGAGCAATTTTTTTATTTTTTTTTTAGTATTCCTGAATTGATGCTTTGATTCCTGAATCAATTTTGAATACATATAAATAACTTTGGCTTAGTATGTTAGCTCAATGCTAACACATAATGGGAATTAAAATTTGCGCAGTAAGCAGAAATTAGCATCACAACAGCAATAATATTATCAAAAAAAATTATCTAAAAAAAAAATATTATCTAAAAATAATAAAACGACATGGCTTATACTTACAGGCAAAAATTTCCGATGTTCAAAACTTAAACTCAAAATTCCCAATTGTTTTAAAACTACAGTGACCACTAGGTGGAGACATTGTGCATGTAGTCTAGGTCAAGGTTTTTTAAAGGACAGTATTCAGGAATTTGAAATCACACATTTGAGCTGTGTGAGGTTTTCAGGGGCTCTATTCATTTAAGCCCAACATCTAATTTTATTATTTTCCTATGGCACTAACTACATGCTACATGCAGCAGTTAATGACAAAAAGTACTTTATTTGCTGCATTTATGTGGAGTATCGCAGTGATATGGCTGAAGTAAAATATGACAAGGGATACACAGTTTCTAGAAGTGCGCGCTTCAACCCTTTCCGATGGTCTTGTGTTAAAAAAACTTGCAATAAATCGCATTGTCAGATCACCAAAATCGCAATATCTATTGTATTGGCATCCATGTGTCATGATAGTATTAAACAGGTTACAGTTATTTGTCCTATGTTAGTGTTTGGCTGAAGCACAAAATGTCTGGGACACATTTTGGCACATAGTACTCATTCTTTTTGCACCAAAATTGAGATTCTAACTAATCTAACACAAAGTCCTCAAACCTGGTGCTCTTGCGTCTCACTGATTTTTGAAATGCTTCATGTTATAACAAACCTCTCGAATGCAGCCTGTTATTATTCCAGAGCACTTCACAGGAAGTTTAAAATTACCAAATGGCTGTAATTTAGTCGCAACTTTTGTTATCTAAAACTTGGAATTATGCCTCAATCTAAAAGCCTTTCTGTCAAATCCTTGATTAAATGACTCACTGAAACCATTCAGCTTTTCAAGTGGCATACAGTACACAGCATCATTGTGCGTTCATGCAGCAAGCTCTGAAGTGATTGAACAACCAGTAACCATGCCATTTTGCTGCAACATTTAGACAGAGAGCTTCTTATGTTAGCAATTTCATTGACTTTTACGTTACCCAGACTCTAAAGACTTGCTATTATCTGCAATCAGCTGTTCATTAAGTAACAACTGCCTCACGTTGCATGAAGATTAAAGGGTAGAAGTACATATCGCTTGTCTTCCAAGCCATTTCTTGTACTGAAAACCATTTGCTGGAGACTTCTGCTGTGAATCAGAGAGGGCAGATGCAAGAGGCAGCGGATTGTGACGTGGCCGCTTTCCCACCCTGCACATGTTCAATAATAGGTTGAATCAATACTCTCTCACATTTTCTTTGTGAAACATTGCCTTACACAAGCTTTGTTTGATCTAGAAACGATGCACAACAATTAACCAAGTTTAACAAAACCAGGTATCCATCTTGAAGACGGGCAAGTGGATATGGATGATAAAAGATGACTGACCATGGAAATGGAGCTTTTAGAAGCAAGGAGTCCATCAGACAATGTGCCACACTTTCATCTCCACAGGTTAAGGCAGGGTGAACCCTTATCTAAAGTGATGACTCAAAGACTACTGTCTGGCCAAGGCTGGTGTGCTTATATGAATCAGCCCCAAATTATATCATTTTTTTGGTGACGCATTCTTCTCACACACTCTTGACAGCACATATAACAGCGGTCTGTAATACAAAGGTGAATAATGAGATTTCATTTTTGTTCCACAAATAACATTCAGCGTTCTTTAAGAATTGATGGGGGAAACAATGTGATATACAATGGATGTAATTGGATGGAACAAGTGTGGTGATGTTTATTTTGGCTTGGATTCTGTCTTTGTTAATCCTTCAGTCTTGGCTTAATCATTTTTGAAAGAATTTTCACACTTTCACATGTGTGCTTTTCCATTCTTCTCTCTAAGCTGCCAATCTGCGGAGTACAGAGAGAGCCAGCCACCAGCTCTTAAGTATGCTTTTAGGGACCTGCATGGTTGTTTTCATTCATTTTTTGTTTTGTTTTTGTCATATTTTGTGCTGTTAAATGATACAGTCTGCTCTTACGTAGAAAATCAGCAACATAATGAGGCGTCATTAGCTGGTTTGTTTCCCTTGACAATTCAGGCCATGTACAATTTCATGTTGCCTCTGTAGACAGAACTTGGTGCTGAAGGCAAACTAGAATTAGAATTAGAAGGCAAACTTCAACTTGCCATCAAGAAATGGAACTTTAAAATACTAGAAAGTGTAACTAATATAATTACAATATGTCAACAATATAACAACAAATTTTGACATGCTAATTGCAGGCAATTTGCATCACATGAAACAACAGAGAATCCGAGTATATATGTGATAATGATGCTATTAAATCACAGCCTGCAAATATGAAGAAATCCAATGAATTATGGTCTTGCTTTTAACTTAATGATACGTAGTGTATCATCTGCGGTTGTCGTGATAGCAGTCACCTTTTTAAAAACCACCTACAGTATATCAGCGCCGCATGCAGAGAAGCGGTGCAGTGGGCGAGAACGATGATAATACCCGAGGTGTGATCATACCATGTTCCTGCCAAATAGAACTGACAGGAGGCGACAGTAATCCCTGCTTGTCCTGCTGCAGTTTTTGACTGTAATCTCAGATTAATGTCCAGGAAATGTCCTTACGAGATGATTGCACACTGGGGCAGATGTTACAGCGTGTTAAGTCATGTGTTAGGCTGCAGCGCGTAGATAGATGAATGAGTGCTCACGTTCACTGGTGTATCTGTTCACCTGAGGGAACGATGTCAGGAGGTCATCTTGTCAAGGATACAAGGCTTCACACACACACACACACACACACACACACACACACAGACATATATATATATATATATATATATATATATAGAGAGAGAGAGAGAGAGAGAGAGAGAGAGAGAGAGAGAGATTTAGTTTAATCTGCTCAAAGATCGCTTCTTATTATTTAATTAATTAAATTCTATTTTTGTTATGTGTAGCTGAAGGCTGTTTTTTGGACTTAACGGACTGGTGTGTAGGGATCTAGGGCAGAAATGGAATGTAATAGTCACATGTATGTTTTCATTAGGGTATAATGACCTGAAAATAAGAAATGCTGTGTCGTTATCTTCAAGTGAGCTGTTTATATCTACAGAGGGAGCTGGCTCTAGAGAGGGCCTTTAGCATTTTTCGCAGCCACCATAGGCTCTCTGATACATTTGAAAAGGAAGGCATGCCGCGAGGGGTCACCACACAACTAGATGCCACTAAATCCCGCACATTGGTCCTCAAGTGGGTAGCGGGTAAAAACTATCCTGTGGTAAAAATGTGAACTATGATTTGGAGCTGCATCTATAATTATGGAGAATTATGGCATTTGTGGAGGACATCGTTTGATCTATGACGCAGCACTTAAACGGTCATGTTAAACCAGTTAGTGACAACTTTTTTTTTCTTTTGTATTTGCTTCATTTAAACCCAAATAATAATAAAAAAAACTTTGGTGGCTGGCATGTTTTTAGGGAGCACTATTTAGATATTTGTCCATGAAGATTTTCATTCATTGTAACTGTGTTAGATTGTAATCATTTCTGCAGATGTTTGTGTCCAAGGCCATTTCCCTGAAATATACCTCACATTTACATCGCTAAGAATGAGTTGCGGGACAATTTAACATATAGACAACAGAATTTTTCAGAAAGTTCTGAATTACACTGAATTCAAGCATCCATTAAAAATGTAAACATTATGATAAAGCCACTAATAATAATCAGGAATGCTTGTTCTGGAGCTACCGGACTAAGCAGGGAAAGGGTTAAATACTTACAGCTGTGCTGGACAGTAGCAAAGCCTTGAACAATGACTTAATGCACTCCAGTGAGGCTGCTTCACATCCCTCTAATGGATCATTTTTCACCTGGCACCTCAGCTCTCTTAAGATCAACTGAGAGGATCAGCTTTATCGATTCCTTTCCTCTACACCAATCTGGATCAATAAGGATTCCTGCATTATAAACCACCGAGCCCATTTCCAGTGCTGCTGCTCCTCGTCATGATCTCATTCTTGTAATTTGAAATTGCATAATGAGTTATGCTGATTGCCTCACTACTCATACCATGTTCATGGAAGGCCGCTGCGGGTGTGTATTTGAAGTAATGCCACACCTTAGAGTTGATTCTTTCCCGTTCTAATTAAAGGTAGAATTATTGTAAAAGCCTTATGATGTCCATCTTTAGCCCCGGCTGCAGCACATTTGATGACAATCATTCTTGCAAGTTGTCTTCATCAACGCCCAGATCTATTCCCTGGGTGCACATTCTGGCAGATGATTCACTGGCATGTTAAAAAAGCAGTTGGAAGTCTGCGTGATTGTTAAGAACTGCGGGGGGGAAGATGCATGCGCTCCATCAGTATGCAATACATCAAAGATGCCGAGATGCCTCAATGATGCGCTCACTGGCATGATCAAAACAGCGTGCTTAAAATGCAAAATCTCAACGTGATGGCTGAGATGGGAAAGGAGCTCTAATACAAACAACAGTCTTGGGGAAAAAAACAAAGGGAAGAACTAAACATGAGGAGAGGAGCACCTTCAAAGGAAATATGAATATGTCATTGTGATAATGACCCTTTTGCTTGGATTCAACCTTCATCCATCCACTTAGTGGGAAGAAAAAGGCAACCCATTTCCAGTATGATCAGATATCGTAACTGTAAGATGAAAAAATGGAGCAATTATTTATACAGCTTGTTGACACTGGCATCAGATACTTGGGGAAGGTGGAGGCGCTTTGGTGTCAGATCTCGCTGGGTAATGTGGTGGTGGGGGGGGGGGGGGGGGGGGTGAGGGAATGAGGGGGTGGATGGACGGGAGACTGCATTCTCAGTTTTACCTGCGGCACTTCCAGTCCTTTATTATGCGAGGCTGCGCGGGGTTAACGGCACAGGGAGGCCTCTACGCCTGTGAGGATTATTGGCAATACGCTCCCACCAAACAGCTGTGGAAGGCAAATAATTGTCTTAAGGTGAATAACAATACCATGTTATCCCAGCAAGGGGTGGGGTGTGTGTGTGTGTGTGTGTGTGTGTGTGTGTGTGTGTATGTGGGTTTAATATAAACCAAATAGAGCTCATTTCTTCAACCTATGTTTCATTTATGAGATGCTCATATGAAGCCTGTTGTTCTTGCTTTATATTCATGGCTATGCGCAGAAATGTGAGGGGGTAAAGGGATTTAGCAGAATGCACAAGGAAATGAACAGGGGTTGCAGCGCCATGCCAATATGCTTATAACACAGTGGTACAAGGACTCTCCCCTGAGTGAGTTTGGATTTTGTGAATGAGACCCCTCCTTATCTATTCTACCCGGGCTGCCAATCAGTAAATGCTGCCCGGGGCAAGCCCTCTCTGCAGCGTGCAAAGATTCAAACACATTTTGCAAATGAGCATGTTTCTCCAACCTAAGTGAGCCGAGATGTGCGGAGCCAGAGTTAACGCATACCAGAACGGACTGGCTCGGTCATTACTTGGTGGTAGCATGCAGTATGGCCTCGGGTTAGTAACTGAGCAAGGCAGCCGTGACATTGAGACAAAGAGCTTGTGTTTCTCACCACACCAGGCCATGCTGGGCCTGTTTGTGACTCGTGTTAGGTCAAACAGACACCGTGTACCAAGGCGAAGGAACTGTCTGGCAGGTTGACCGTCGTGAGCAGGGGACTTGCCAAATCTCTGCGAGCTGTGACTGTAGGCGGAGGCTGATGTGTTTTAACGGTTACCGGTCAGAGGACATTTGAGTTCTTTGGCAGGCAATCACCACTACTACTACTACTGCTCCGATTAACGATTACCATGAGGTCAAAGTTATTATGCTTGATTGGGTTGGATTGTTTTTGTTGGGGCTCTCTTTTTCAAAAGAAAAAAAAATCGAGATTATTGAAAGAATTCATTAAGTAATCCTGTTTTGAGAAACAGTGGAAGAGAGAACAGACGACTTTGCCCATCTTATGTTTGCAGGACCTTCTTCGACCTTTCCTTTCTGATGCAGTTTGACCCCAAACTGCTATATATTGTATGCATCATTTTCTATTGGTCTCCATGGACCTTTTACTTTTGTGCATGTTTGCAACTTTCAGTATATTTGAGTTAATCTTGCCTTATCAGCTGTGCCCCTACAGTCTTGTGCATGTGCTATAATTAGCACCTAATGGAGATGATGTGATTAGTAATGGCACAAATTATCTAGAATTACCTGTTTTTTTTAATGGCTTTAAACATGATGGGATTAATAAAGACATTTCTCATAGATTTACAGTGTGTATCACACTGCCACGAACACAGGCTTAGCATAGACAGAATCAATAGTTCATCCAGAAGTCATCTGCATTATTTTACCCTCTTACTAAATCAAATAAACTGACTTTCCAAGCTGCTGTTTTTTATGGGCTCCAGCCGAGTCGAGGTAGACGTCAGTATAACTCAACAAAATGAAAAAGAAGCACGAATTATATGTTATTTCCCATTGATCATCAATGTGAACATAACATTTGAAACCAACAGGCTTATAATGCCTCCGACTGAATGCTGACTCGGTGAGCTAAAACAAAAGGAGATTATGTTTTATTTTATTTGTTAGTGTTCACCTGGTGCATCAAGGCCTAATCCTGTTTACACATCGAAAAATCCCAGCTCCTTTTGCTGTTTGATCTGGTCTCTGCCTTGAGCCACATGCTCTAGTTTTGACACCCTTGCCTATCTAGTGGTTCCCTTCTGTGCAAGCAAGAAAAAAAAGGGTCAATTGAAGAAAATGAAGAAAATTGCAATTTAAATATTCATAAGGCTCTTTGTCTTTTCCCTCCCATCTGTGTCAGAGAGAGAGAGAGATCATGCTATTCCGTCGTGGATTTTGGCAATTACCTCTCATTGTAACCTCCCTGTGTCCAAAGTCACCCCTGTGCTCTTGAGAGACACAAGCAACCTTAACATAATTGTGAGGTTAGAAGAGGATGCTCGCAGATTGGATGCTGCCGAAGCTGACATCATTTCACTGTTGTTGAATAGCAGCACACCCCTGCATTGTCTACTGCGAATTAATCCTAATGCCACGGGTGTGCAGTCTGAAAAAGATTACATTGTATAATTGCATGTCTAGCTCTGGTAAAATGAGCCATTGTGAATGCCAATCAGAAGGTCTAGTTGAAAGGGAAAAATCATTTTGTTTTTGCACGCCGCTTATCTCCTGATTTTGTTTTTAGTACAGTACATGTCTTACTTTCTTTTTCAATGTCGTCACTTTGAAAAATTGTACCTTCCGGCCAATTTGATCTGTTTAAAATATGGTGTACCCAACTCTGTCCAATGACAGCAGTGCCATCGGGGTCTACATTGCTCAGACAGGATCTTGGCAAAAGGCTTCAGCTAAAGGCCAACACTCTGCCAGCTCTGTCACACTATCTTTCCAGTATGGACCGCAGGGAGCCCGCTCCCCAGTGCCTCTGTTCTCTGAGTGCCAATTATGCCATCCAATTGAATTATGCCCCTGAGTGGTATTATTAGCAGTTGTTGAGGGATCCAAACATTTGTATTCATTAAGGCTTGTTCACAGAAATGATTGAATGACCGTCCGCGTCTAATTAACATGTGAATAAAGACAATGCAGAACGAATTTAAATGTTTATTAGCTCCATGCATTGCAAAAAAAAAAAGAAAAAAGAAAAAAGAAAGGGCACTTTTGGTGCATTTGTTTCCACTCTGTAAATGCAAAGTAATCTTGGCCTCAACGCCACTGAGTGCCACTCTGCACATCTTGCACTCAGAACATCAGTCCCACAACACATTTCAAGTGGTAGCCAGGGCTCAGCGTGAGGTTGTTCCATGCAGAAGAGTGTTCAGCTTAATGGCACTGTGAATCAAAGAGCCACCAACTCATCCTAACTGGTGCTGCAACTAATGTATTACCAAGGACTCCCAACTCTGCATGCTACTGACCTACGGAGGATTCAGGGTTTCAGTTCTAAAACATAACTAACAGACCATCAGTCATAATGGCTCCAGTGGAGTGTTATTGTGAATATCAGGGGAAACAGTCGTGGAGCATTGTCTATCAAAGCTTCGAACACCATGCTCAGTCAGGTTTAATCATTAAAAAACCTTGTTGACACCAGATGGGAGACAGAATTACTTTAGTGCTTCAAATATTGCCCCTTTTCACAGACACTCAAAAACCAGTCGACATTCATAAGCTGAAGTCAGTCACTCCTGAAAACACTACTCGACATGTTACCGCCCTTTCTTTTTCTTTGGCTTCAGCATGCCTTTCCTCTATCTGGGCCTTTCTCCCTTTTTGCAGCTCTTCTCACTGTGGCGCAGCTGATTGGGCTACTAGTTTGTGTCACAAAAAGCCCTCTCAGTGGGAGCGGGGAGCCAGTTGGCAGAGCGAACCCCTTCAGCGAAACGCCTTAGGTATCTGCATGCTCTGGTAGTTCGCCCCTTTCATCTCACTCTCACCCTGACACACTCGCATCCAGTGTACAGGTCTATTGTTGGTGGGTCACACCTGGCACTGCCACTATGTGGGTCAGGGCCAAAGAAGCAGCATGCACATTCTTGCGTGTGAAGTCGACCCCGCCAGGTAGTATCGCTCTTTTTCTCTCCACTTATTTTGCTGTTTGCAAGAAGGCTACTGGAGCCTGCAAAGCCACTCCCTTTCACACCACCTGCAAGGCAGTTGGCCGTTTAAAACAGTTCACAATTAGGTGGAGGAAGCCTAACATCTCTCAGCAGGACTGCAGCACTCTTATTCATAGCTACACCACAGTGATCTAAACTTGGCTGACCTTTCTCGCTGACGTATTTCTTTAAACAAGGACCAGCAAAAATCTGCCACAGAGGGGTTGTTTTTGTCTTCATCCTTTGATGTAAAACACATCACTTCGCCACGTCATTTTATATGCTTTTATATCCTTTGATTATAAATGAATGTGGTTTCCAACGTTTAAATTTCCGCAAGTGCAGTCATTTATTTTGCCAGACACCAAAAATCAAAGGTAGGCAGTTGCAAGATAAGATCAATCAAGAGCTCTCTTTTCCCCCCTCTCAAATTCAACTTAACAGAGCTGCTACTTTATCCATGTTTAATCCCTAGCCTCATTCCTCCATAACAGTTCCCCTACGCGCACACACATAATAGGGTAGAGTGTCTTATGACTCAAAAACTGGTTTAGCAGGGCTATTCAGCTTAATAGCCATATGGATTGAATAGACAGTCTGCAGAGCATTTTGATTCAGCTCGTTCTATGCAACTTTACTCATCTTCTTTTAATGAAAAAAAAGAGAAAAAACAGCATCCAGTGGATTACAGGCCGAATTGTCTACTTCAAAGGCTTCAACAGAACAGCCGAGTTGGTAACCTTGCCTCAATCCAAGTTTACTTTTCACTCGTTCTTAGCTCCAAATTCAATTTATACAATTAAATGTAATCCAGTGTAGGGAATGCAGGTAGCACACAGAGGTTTGATTAAAAATTTAACAATAGCATGACAGGAAAATCGAATTAAGAACATGGCTGCCTCAGTCAATCAAGTGCTCGGCTGTGGAAACTCATCAGCGTCTCGCTAAGGGAGCGCCTGTTTGTGTGTGTGCGGACGTGCTTGTGCGCGCATGTGTACACGCATGTACACGACCCTGCCATCTCAGTACACTAGATAATCCACATCCTGGACAAGCACAAACTGCAGTCTTCCAGAACACTGCAGAAGGTAATTACAAATTAGGCCAGACCTTGGATCATGAGGCAGGCGGCATTCTCCAGTGCATCCTATCACCCTGACTCTCCCCGGCCAAAACAGGCTTAGGCCAAGTGAACAATGACTCAGACCTCCCTACTGTGACAAAAAGCAAGCAGGCGTCCTGCACTAAGCCCGCTGGGGACCGCTGTCCTTGGTGAATGGCTTACTTGTGAATTAGCACCAGAGGTCAGCGGTGAGGGTGCACGCTGAGGAAAATTCTGGGAAGGTACTGTATACATTCAAGGGACTACAGTTCAGAATGTGATGATATATGAAACTTAAAGTCAATCAAATCCCTCTGCTGTTCGTTTGACATTAAGAAAGAATAATTTGAAGTGAGGCTTCAGCACATGGTATTCGTCTCAGAAGTCTTAGGTATGGGAATATATGTCTATCTTCATCCAAGGATACTTTTTCCACAGGCAATGGCAGCTTTGTTTCCCCAGCACATAGATAGACGTCTCAGACTGTTCTGATGATCATCATCAAGCTTCAAACCTACGTCTGGTCCCCTGACAGGATGTACACGCGCATGAGCAAGAGAGAGCCTGTAGCAACTCAGACAGCGAGCCTGTGATCACTCTTTTTGTGAGGCAGAAAGCGTGAGAGAATGCGTGTGAGCGAGCGAGGCAGGCGCGTCGTTATTATTTCAAGCGTGCCGCCGTGGCGCGCACATGCATATGCCGCCTGTCTTCACGGTCATCGGGGCTGATGATGTGTTCAAGGTGGCACGACAGCTCGGGGATGGCACGCTGGGCGAATGCTAAGGGGAATACCAGCCACCGAGACGTTCCAGTTCATGAAGTGTGCAAATCAGGAGACAGGGGAGGGGGGAGGGACAGAGATTAGAAGGGAATGGAATAGCCAGGCCAGGGCCAGACCACCTCATCTGGGGAGAGAGGGAGGAGGGGATTAGAGGGATGGAGAGGACGGAGAGGCAGTGAAGGGGAGCAAAGAGGAGAGGGTAAAAAATAAAGTAGAGGTACAAAGACAGAGAAAAACTCAGAGATAATAGATGAGTGAAAGGATGCTAGATACGGTGAAGTGACGGTGAAGACGGTGAGTTGATCGCAGTGAGCACTTCCCCTGTGCAGGCTGTATCTTCAATGGAGCAGACTCCGAGCGAACAGCTTAGCTTTGACTGCCTTCCTCCAAGAGGATTTTTTTTTTTTTGGAGAGCTAGTTACAGCGTGAATTAACAAGCGCGCAGAGCAAACACGATACATTATACACTCCGCCTCGCCTCGGAAGTGATAAACAAGTCTGTATAGCAGCTCGTCATGCATGTCATTTTGGCCTTTGGGCACCAAGAAAACCTCGGTCTTGCGTCTAACCGTGGTGACTTTTCCAGCATCATGGTTTCAAATGAGTCTTTGTATGTTGATTTTTTTTTTCCCCCTCACCCTCTCTCGCGGTTGCCATGGCAACAGGAGTTGAGGATCTGGTGAAAAAAAAAAAAAAGCTTTTTAAGAGTTGCCAACATTCACAGACAAGTTCTTGGATCCCTTTGCACCTTCTTCTTCGTCTTCTTTTTTTTTTTTTTTTTGCAGAGTAAGTGTTTTTTCCTCTTAACCATCCTCCCTTTCTCCAGCAGTTTTCTGGTAAGGTTCAAATAACCAGATTAGTGCGGAGAGAAGTATTGAAGAGCATTGAAGTAGCAAGGGCAGGACCAGAGCCAACAATAGTGCCTGGAAACTTCACTTCTCTGAGACAAGACACGTTTTAATCCGCTTCAATGATTTAACTCACGCGCTGCAGCAAAACCTGTAGGTAATACCCGGTAATATACGAGGGGGGGGTTGGAGCTGAATCAAACCCAGCATATTTGCACGCTGCAGATATCCTGGAGAGAGCTGTGCTGATTAAAAACAGTTTTTTAAAGGTTACATTCTGCCTGTGTGAAATCATAATGCATACATCCCTTTGAAAACTCTCGCTGTATACACTGTACACCACTGCATTTCATCAACTGCAAGTACGTCAGTCTAACCCAGTCCATTTTTTAAAGGTCAAACAATGATGCGTATTGTTGTTATTATTCTTTATCATGACATGCTATCTATCCTCACAATTGGAAGGCTTGACTAACATGGTTCATATTTTCGAGTGATGATAATGAGTGACTCCTCCCTGTTTCGTTAATAAGAATGTGGAACTAAATGGGCAGATCGGCTGAGTGATTTTGTCAAGGCTAGGGAGTAGTGTGTGTGTGTGCGTTTGGGGGTGGTTTTGTGTAATGGTGCTTCTCTCCATTAGATCCCATGATGTAATCCATCTTCTGGATAATTAGCAATGAGGGGATAGAAGGGAGGAGGTGGAAGAGCTGGCATACACTGTTACAGATGAAGGCTCTTCGCCCTTATCCCGCTGGAGGGTGTGTTTAATAGGTGTGTGGCATGTTAGTCTCTCAAGACAAACACGACAACTTCCACATTATATGATATGTATGTACACACACACACACACACACACACACACACACACACACACACACACACACACACACACACACACACACACACACGCACACATTCTTTCTATGAAAGGTGCTGCATATAAAGTTTAGCATTATTATTATTGGAACCATGCCAGCAATGCAATCTCCTTTCCTGCCTCCTAAATTTGCATGACAGATGTACCTCGTAAGACCTCAACAACTAGGATACCGCCTTGTGTGTGGGTAGATTCAGGTAAGCTTGCCGTAGTCACACAGCACGGAGACACACATGGTCAAAGCTTTACATACACAAAATACACGCTTGCACACACTGGAATAAAGATGCAATCGACTAGTGGCACAGTATGCATTATAAAGTATATGGGTAGTATATTTTTAGGTAAAGGATAACATAAAACTTAAGGATTCCCTGGAGACTTTGCGGATACCTTCTAGACTGGAAGTGGACTGAATGTCAATGCGACGCCTGCAGCGCAATTACCGCTTTCGCAGTGCATCGTGGGACCCTTGATTGTTTCAAAGAGAGCTCTCTGACTTCGGGATTGGCATGTTGCCTCGTGCTCTCTGGCGCCCAAACTAGAAGTAGAGAGCACTGGCGTGAAGGAATCAGATTTATTACTGGAGCCTGAGATTAAATAACAGCACGCAGAAATGGTGCTGACCGACGACAAAAGGAGGCTGCACATGGAATATGCAGTGCGGCGCTTCTTTCGCTTTTTCCACAAATGCCTCACAACAAGTGCACTTCAGGTCATCTATATTTAATTTGAGTGGCCATTGCAGGATGATGAATGTAAACGAGAGTGCGCATGTGTTTGTGTTTGTGCCCTCAGCGATGGCCAATAAAGTCGTCCTCCCTTTTGATTCAAACAGAGCGGCCGCCCTGCTCCTTCTTCAGAAAGCTACTCATTAAACCCAGCTACATGGCCGCATGCATCCCCTGACATGCAAGCACCCTGTGTTGTGTGTGTCAGCGCGCCACTGTGAGAGCGTGCACCTTGTGTTTGTGCTTGCGCCTGCTCCAGCGAGGTACTTGTCAGGACTCGTGGGAGGGGTCAGAGGGAGAGGTCGTTAATCAAGACAGACAGGAGCAACACCCTGGCGTTCCCAGGATGACGGTGTTGCTGGGGAGCTGCGGGTCCCTTTGCCCAGATCCCTCTCCGATCAGAGCACCAATTAAGAACCACTCCTCAGCAGAGGCAAGGAAGACAACCTTTTGTTCCCTGGCCTTACATCACACTCTATAAGACAAGAGCCCGGGAGCATTTTGGTCCAGCTGACTTTCGGTACAGCAGGAAACTAAATACATTTGGCGTGCTCAGATATATTCTCGAGAAGTCGCTTTTGCGTGCGTGCGAATCGTGTCCTCATATTTTATGAATTGACAGATCTAAGGCAGAGAATAGAAGACATATACAAAGCAATACGCGAGCTAAAAATCCAATTACAATTCACATTGTAAAGCAAAGACAGTTATGGAGAAAAAGTACTTAAATAGAGCAGGAAAAGGCAGCAATTAGACGGCAGAAGCAAAAAAAAAACCTATCAAAGTGTCATCACTGACAATAGAAAGCATCTCTCAAGGATCTTTTCCTGCTTCGACACCACTCATCAAATTGCAAGGCCTCTATTCATCCTTGTTTTTTGTTTTTTTTTTTTTTGTTTTTTTTTTCACCTCCCCCCAGACAACACTAATGATCAATTCCAGCCCTCAGCATATTTATTCATGAGTGTATTATACCTGGTTCCTCTTTGTTGCCGATGCATTTCCTCAAGTATTATGTGACGCCTTGCCTCCTACGCTTCTGGCTCAGATGGCGTTTCTCTCTTCTCGTTCTCACTATCAGGGTTTGTTGAACCCCGCACACGCACGCTTTCATGTGCACGCACACACCGCTTCTTCTCATCGGATAATCAGAGCTCTATTATTTCGTTTCTCCACCCTGCCTCCACAATAGGAGTCAGTTTTATTCTCTCTTTGTCATGGTGGTCATTCCAAGGAAGAGTATGTAAAACGCGTGTGCTGGTATCAGGTTGTGCACACAAGGCATTGTAACTGTATGTACTTATTTATTTTTTATTTTTCATGTCCTTCACATTCCTTCTCTGTCTTATTTATGCATCTTCCTCTTGCTGTGTTCACGTATGGCCACGCACACGGCTTACAAGTGTGTGGATGTTTTTTTATGTGTTCCTGTGGACTTTGATGCACTCAAGAAATGATGAAGTGGCATCAAGGCATCAAGTGCAAATAACTCCATACCTAGAGAGGCTTAAACCAATCAAAACACTCAGCAGACTCTCAGGAGGTGCAGCTGGACTTTGGGCACCTATCACTTTTCAAAACGCCCTCTGCACTCTTCTTCGTGATTCCAAGCACGACTTCTGTCAATGATTATTTTGATTGTTATTCCAAAATTGCATGGATGCATCCTCAAATTGATTATTTTGTCCAATTCCCTGTGATTTAACAGAGCAAATGCAGCATACCTCACATTTCCAAAGCTGGGACCAGCAAATGAAACATTCTTTGCCTCATAAATGAGTTCAATGGTTCATCAATCATCAAAATTGCTGTAGATTAGTTTCTTTTTGACTGACTAATTGATTAATCAGTCAAATCCCTTTATTCAACACAAGTAAAGGCTGTGCTCCCAGGGCTACGTTTTAGTAACAGTTCCCAAAGTCCACACAGAACTTAAATAAATAACTTTTCAAACTGGCTAAATTTGTTCATGCTGCTGATGTTTTTGTGGATTTCAGAATCTTAATCTAATTTACGTCATTTTATTAGATTGTAGTTGTTTATTTTCAGGGTTTTACGTTCATCCATTCAGTCAGTTACTCTCTCACAGTTAGTGCCGTGGCCTCCGAGCCACCTATAGAAGATATTGTATTGTCTACAGACACGGCACTGGTCTTTCTGTGCAATACTGCTGGATGGTGAGGGCTGCATCACACCTGTGACTCTCTGTGTGCTTGTTTGCCTGACTGTGTGCATGTAAACACAGCCACTACGTTCGTCTGCCTTTTCCATCTATTCACAAATGCTTCAGCCAGAGTTCCTTGTCTTTTCATCTCTCTCCCGCCTTATCTCTCCGTCTCACCGCCTTTCACTTTTTCTTTTTGCACTTTTCTCTGATGGCGTGCACCATTTTAGAGCGAGCTCAGTGGTAAAAGTTTCCTCCCACTGATATGATAAGGTGTCATTAGCCGGTTCAGCCCGACAGTCAGCGAGTGAGAGAGGTTCATGCTATTGATTGCCTCTACTTTAGAGCCCTCAACACCAATCTCTGGCGGTGTTTCATTCCATAGTAGTATCCTACTATGGCATCCGCTAGCGAGCTCAAACTGAAATATTGAAGAATGGCATATATGTATGTCTCTATGTATATATCCATCTATCTATCTACCTACCCTTCCCCATCCATCTCCTTGACTCTTCCTCTTGATGTCCTGCAGCCATCTCCTCCCTCAACTGTGTGGTCGCTGAAGAATATGAAGTTTTCGCTGTGACTGTCTCGCTGGGGAAATATAAGTTGACTGTCTATTGCATTACTGGTTCTAAGCTTCACATCAGGAGGTGATCAGATTCCCTGAGGTAGAAGGAACAGGGGGAAATGGAAAAAATGTGTGTGCCGGGTTGTCTCAATGTGTGTGCCCACATGTTTATATCTGGGGGTGCACATTAGGGCTATTACTTTTCACTAAATCGCATTTGAACAGGCTCTTGCGTTATTGTAAGTGTCTGAATCAGGCAGGGAATCATCTTTTGCTGTGCATACAGTGTGTACGCATCCAAACAAACAGGCAGCTCCTCCAAACAGCAAATCATGTCGCTTACCTCGATATAAAAAGCAGACAAAACAGAAATTCAGTTACTTTTTAAACAAACATTAGCATGAAGAAGACACGCAACCCAGCTGACTTCTTATGAGCTTTGATTGTTAGTGCACTGACAAGGTGGTTCCAGTGCTGCAGAAACAGCTGCTGTCCTGGGATTTTCAAACACGATGTTGTCTAGAGTTTGCATTAGATGGCTCTTTTAAACGCACATGCATGCACGCACACATACAAAGCAGTCAGCAGGGGAGGCTTTGTGAGGAAAAAACATGTCACAGAGATACTATGTCAGAGGAGAGTGTCCAGAATCATTTAAGCAATAAATGCCAGTAAAAACAGTGAAGGCACAAGCATGTAAATAACAGCTTAGTGCAAAAGCAGACATTTCTCAGCTTACTGAACCTTTGAACGGGTGACCTACAGAGGCAGAACAGGGTCAGGTTCACATTTGGCATCAGTACATGGATGCGTTTTGCCTGAGGAGCTACAGTGCAATGGTGTCTCCCTGACACATATTAGATCTTTTAATACAAATTGAGGATCAGTGTAAAGCTTCAGTGTGCCTAAGCATTGTTGCTGATAAGGTGCATCCCTTCACGGTCACATGCTGTACTGCCAGCCTGAAAATGCACCATGTGACAAATACTCATCATCTCAAGATGGTTCCAGGGACATGGCACTGACTTCAGCTCATGCAAGCTTCTATCGTCGCCAAACCTCCATCAGAAAGGTTTTGCAACTTGAATTTGTTACCCAAAAGACTCTGGTAACCAAAAATCTATCAAATTAGCATAATAAAATATTCCTAAATGCCATTTCCAGCAGCTTGTACCTCAAAGAACTGAGACTGTGTACCTAATAATATGGCTACTGTGTGTACTTGATGCATTTAAAAACCTTTAAAGCAAGTTTTAAAGGGAAAAACCTCCTGAAAAAAGCACTTCAGTGCTCATATTTAGAATATGCCACTCTGGTTCATTGTTTAAGGGCACTACATTAGAATACTATGCAAACTTTCTGTTAAGTTGGTACTCATTTTATAAGATGACAAACTCTCGATCTGAACCCTACCTACATTTTTTCACTGCTTCTTGAAGTTGATGAGCTTGCTTCTTCTGTGATTGAATATATATATATATATCCTACCAATGAGGTCTTCAGCTATTTAGTTTTACTAAATCAGGGTAAGCACTTTATCCAGTGGCCTATAGAGGCAAGGACCAGCAATACCGAGAGCACCGCTTTGACGCTGAGCAGCAGCTTAACTGGCTTATAACAGAGCAGGGGAGCGAGTCAATCAGCTGCTATTGAGTGACTCCGTAATGGCCGGCCTGACCATCACACTCCCCAGAGAGCCCGTTTTGTTTTCCATTAAAACTGTCATTACACAGGGAGGCATGACACAACCTCCAAGCGAGTGTGCCTTGTGTGTATGTGTGAAAGATAGAGACAGGAGAGTTTTTAAATGAACTTGGAACTATGTGGCAAAGACAGTAATGGCCTAATACTTAGCCATCAAACCGGCATGGCTTTAGTTTGCACGCCATGCTGCCCTATCATGTGATTTAATCTTAAAGCGCTACAGAGATTTGGATTCACACCTTGTCTTCATACTGAAGAAGAAGAAATAACGATGTTGTCTACACCGAGTTTGTATTTATGGTCACCCAGTTTGCTGCCAGCTAAAGGGGAACTTGCTGCTCTCCCTGTCAGCCAGCTCACCGGCCCGGGAGGGAGAGCCATTAGTTTTAATCAAGCGCCACTTTAATTGAGAGGTCTCCCATCTTCATAAAGATAATTACTAGAAATGTCAGACTATACGTGTGCTCTTCCCTCCCCTAGACCCGACCCGTGGATAGCGCTAAACCACAAGGCTGGACATGCATCTTTATAAGAGGGCAAAGCCACAGCATCTACTTGACTGGAACAATTAGTCAACATTAGCCGCAGACGGCCTCCATAACAGAATTAAATGCGGGTGCGTTACTCAACATCGTCTCTATTGAACCTCGATGAAGCGATCATTTAAGTTATATACTAATAGACTGCAGTGGTTGAAATTTCTTCACAAGTGGATACATTGTTATTGAGTAGTTTCTTTAAAATGGTTACATAGCGATAGGCGATAGTACTTCAAGGATGTATAATATATGGTCATATATAAAGTCTTATGTTCAGTATATTATCTTATATTTTTGCTTGATGTTATCTGTATGCAAAGTGAGTACATGGAGCCCAGCCAGCCTTTTATCTGATGAAACCCAGAGGGTAGTCTGGGTGGGATGTCTGAATTGGAATATATGTTGGTAATAGTAATGGCTGGACAGTGTCAGCAAATGTGCAGTTTTGGGTAACAGGCATTTTTATGCAGGACGGTAACTTTGTTTAATGTCGTTGATGTTTAAATTACATTTCTGAGCATATCTGGACTTGCTGACTAGTTTAAAAAACAGACAGAGAGACAGAGACAGATGGCATAAGTGGGCAACTAAGTGAGATTGAGCATGAGAGAGAATAACTGAACTGAAAATTAAACTGAACTTCTTTGGTGTTGGATTTATTTCATGTGATTTTGTGCCAGTCTATGCACTGCTGTGGCATGAGCATGGATGTGACTGGAACTCCAGTTGCAGAGCTAGGTCTCCTGACGCCCCAGGATTAACCTGTGACAGCAGTCTCATGTGAACAGGGTCAAACGCAGGTTGGACACGTGTTCAGGAAAACGTGTTATAGCGAGTCATCTGTATGAAAGTATAAAAGGGGTTGACATTTTCTCCCAACAAAGGAAGGCAAGGACATTGTGGCATTTCAGAGATTCCTGCTTTTTCAGCTGCTTGTCATTTTTCAGTATCTATACACCAAACTGACTTTGCTTTCAACACTTTCAAATCACACAGTGTATAACACATGAATATGCAGCAAATGAATTGAATGAGTCTGTTCATACTATGCAGGCTGTCCTCATCGGATGTCTTTCCTCCTCCTCCTCCTCCTTCCTGTTTCGCAATTCTGGTAACAATATGTGTATAATTAGTGATTACTTTACTACGCTACTGAAATGTAAAGTGCATATAAACTAGCAATTCCCATCATTCCTTCCTATTCATACATTTTTCGTTCTATATTTTAGTCATTACAGCCATTGTGACATAAAGACCCTGCATAATGCAACTGTACACAGCATCCCAAAAATCCGAAGTCTCATCAGCTCTTTGATGCAGCGTCCCTGTCTCCCGAACTTTGACTGATCGCTCTCTCTGGGCCCCAGCCGAGTGTCAAGAGAATGGATGAGGTGGCAGAGAGTGACTGACAGCGACTAGGCAGTGGCTGCTCCTCCAGCAACCACACTTTAGTCAGCCTATCTTTTAAAAGCCGGTAGTAATTGAATAATAAGTACATTTTAGGATGCAGGCAGTAGTAAAGGCTTTTGAAATGTAAAGGCTCCCTGCTGTGTCTTGCCAGGCATCTTTGGCTTTCCTTTTGCCACTCAAAGCAAAATAAATGGCTTTATTTTAGTTCATTTTTAGTCGGCACCCTTGTTAAGCTGTCTCTGGAAGTCAGAACTATGCCTTTAGATGTACACTACGTTATTACAAAGCCTTGTCGGTTACCCACACTGACAGCGCGCTGGTGACAGCTGTCGTGAATATGGCTTAAACACTTGACATTTCTCTGTATACTAACAAGCCCAGCATATCACACATATGGTAACAAACACAAGTGAATGGTTATGGATCTATCATATTCCCCAGTACAAGCGTTAATTTGGTCCGACCCACGCACAGGATATCAAGAAATCAATATTGCTTTCCCATGTCTGTGGCTGCGCTAGGTGGGCCTAATTGAAATGTATGAGGGAGCCTGCTAAATGATCTGTGCAGGCAAGGGAGCCAGAGTGATTGCAAACATATGGAACGGTTCCTTAGACAAGAGAAACATTTGTACAATGCTGAGAGAGAAACAGACAGAGGAGCAAGAGAGCAAGAGTGAAGGAGAGCGGCAGAAGAAAAAGAAAAGAAATAAAGAGAGGCAGAGCAGACGAAGTAGAGTCAGTCATTGCGCTCTCTCATTGCACGTGACGTTTCTTAATGTTCATGCAACTGGACTCTGGAGAGATATTTCATGAGCCTTTGACAGCTTTCCAGCTGAATGCCCGAGTTAGTTAGAGTGAGAGATGAAGGGAGGAAAAGCAAAGAAAGATGTGGGTGTTGGCACATTATCAACCCATTAAAAAGAAATGACTGCGCAAAGCTGGAACTCAGCATCCATTGTTGTCACACCTAAGCTAACTAAGCCTTGACCTGCATGAATGTTTGTTTTGTCCTGTTTGAATGAGAAAGTCTGTATTGTGGTTTCTATTCATGCCTCCTTTTCTCTCTTCCTCCTCCTCCTCCTCCCCTCTTGTTCCCTCCCTTTTCCATCCATCTCTCTTACCATGTCTCTCTCTCTCTAATAAGCTATTGACATTTTGCTTAGTAATGACTGCAAGAATAATGGGTCTTGTATCGTCCGGAATGAGCAATAAGTAGAAGTGGCATTTTCTAACCTCCTCAACAGGTAGACAACCGGGCTCACTCAATTCCAGTTGACCACTTTAATTGGGCTCCCTCTTCTAGGTAAAGGGTACCATCCCCTCGACACTGCACCACACCACCGCTCCACGATGGCGTGATTAGTCAGGACCATCTCGCTCCAGTGCGTCTAACACTAGTGAGTCATGTGCCTTAGAATCACAGCAAGGAGCTGCACAGCGAAGCCCACAACAGATGTATAAAGGCGCCAGCGTTGGGATCCAGGTTTACCCCACGATAGTCTGACCGAACAATATGCCTGATGTAATTTTAAAGCTCATTTCAGCTCACACATTTGATTTAGTGTTGTTAGATTATTTTTTTCATTTTGCGGCTCAAACATCAGTGCTGAAAGAAGAGTTTGAAGTCGTGCAGTCAAAGAACACTTCTCACTTCGTCAAATTCAAACAAAGAAAGTCAACATGATGAAGTCACCCAAAAGAAAAAAAGCATCTCTCTCCGAGTGGACCTTTTGGCCCTCACACATGCTGCATTGTTGAGAGTTTACCGAACTGAACACGGAAGGAATGATGTCCTGACAACCAGCTGGCAATAATGCGTCTTTTACAAACATGCCTTGAGGCTACAAACAAAGCTCGAGACACTTGCTGGCGGCCTAAGCGAGGCTCATGAGCGAGTGTCAAGTGCGCTGATATAACTCTTATGTTATCTTCACCTTGCACATTGCTTTACAAATGGAAGTAAATCTGGACCCATAAGTGCACCCAAAGCTTATGAGATGAGCTTTTCCTCTCTGCATCAAGTTTGACAGGTAGAAAAGGTCAAGTGATGAGCGTTTTGGAGAACTTGGGATAACCCCCATCCGTAAGTAATGATAAAAAGCCAATAAAACACAAAAAAAAATGTTACGGGTACATTTTTTGTCAGCTTTTCTGCCATAGAACACTTGAAAATTTCAGAGACAACGCCTTGGTATAAAGGTACCCCAAAAGAGCATCTATTATTCATTTAGTTATTGACATGGACAGCTCTGGTGAGCACCGAGGTAAGGTCAGGACAAAAAATGCTCCAAGAAATGAAATCTGGGAACCGCATAGCTACGGATGGAAATGAAAGGTTTCAAGATGAAAAACTGTGGACAAGTAGATGGTCTGTTTAACAGGGTCATGGCAATTAAATGTAGGCTTTTATGCTTTACATTTTCCGACCTTCAATTTTAATGCAAATGTTTGGCATTTTATGTGTACGCCGTCTTAAGAGCGGGAAATGATTTTTACACAGGATGATATATAGATATAGATGTCAGTAACAGAGCTGAGCAAAGGTAGGATTGATTTGGTTGGCACAGGCCTGATTTCTTTATATGCACAAATGCAGGGGTGTTATATTACCTAGTACCATTCCCTGCATATCTCCAGTGTATGCCTTTCTCATTCACCGAGCTACTACAGACTGGTAAGTGTTTTGGAGCAAGCGTGATCCAGCCGAGTGTGTACAGATGTGGTAATCCATTTGTTTAAATACATCTGACATGTTCATTAAGCTGCTAAGCCACACACCCTCACATTTTTCCCTTTTCTCTCTCAATCCTTCTACCAAAAGCTGCTTTTTCTTACCGCATTGAGACGGTAATTACCATGCAGTCAAATGAGAGGATGGCAAGCAGAAACACAGCGCTTGTCTGTGGCTGCCTGCCAGCCAGGCTACTTACACTGTGGAGCACACAGCGCCCAGACAGACCAGGCCAGAGTGGGGCTGCATACAACTCTGGCTTCCCGAGCTAATAAAGATCAGCTCTGGGTCTGAGGATTTTTGACAGAACATGATATAGCATGTCGACAATATTTGACAGAAGATATGCTTGTAGGGGGCTGAGTTGTGGGTCGCGAAAACATGAGAAATCCAGCTGAAACAGACACAACAACACAAAGATACTTCAAATTATTGCAAGACCGAGGCATGGCACAGGCTGTTGAGTATATTTCAAAATAATGCAAGAGCGAGGCATAGTACAGGCTTTTGGGTTACACTGATTGAGATGATGACATTCATCATCTGATGTACAGAGCTTAGAGCATCATGTGCCACCGCTACTACTCAAGTCAAAGAAATCAGACAGACCGCGTGCCAGACTGTGCCATTTTCATGAATTCAGAAAAGAAAATCAAAGGTTCTCCACCATCTTTCCACTCCAGGAGCATCAGACTCACTGCCTGTTTGCCCGCCTGCTTTTCAGGCATGTCGCTGCCAACTTGGCATATTACCCAGGCACTACACTGGTGTCGGCAGTGAGCCATCTCTGCCAGCTCCATGATTGCCATGATCTGGGTCGGCAAGAGTATTACATGGCCACCTGGAGAGAGTCGAACACCTGGACGCAGCTTAGTGGCCGGCTCAGCCATAATATAGGTCTTTTCTCTGCCAGTATATACAAACCTCCTTCCTCTCCCTCATATGGTGCACACAAGTGATTAGGCATTGTGTAGGCCCACTATTGGTCCATAGTAGGTAACATTTTGCAAAATCAAACTGCATTCAGTGTTCAACCTGTTCACAGGCCAGCTGAAAATAATGGCAGATGCCAAATGAGGCATTGTGTGATACACAGCAGCTAATATACTGAGTACTTAACAAGGTTTTCTCAAGGTTACTAGTTTAAATTATCAAAAGTGCATTATACAGGATGTTAGCCTGGGGAGGGATCTTTAGTGTAGCAGGGAAAGAGGAGGGTCCCTGCTTCTTTACTTATGTCAAATTTAGGCACACACTGTGGCTACAGTGGTGAAACAGGGGTCAGGTGGTGCAGTATGTGTTGCCATTTGGATGTATCCAATGGTCACATTTGGGTAAAAAAAAAATGCTCTAGGGCATGCACGACTGATACAGAATCTCTTGAAGGATTCTTTCCTTTTATTCAACATCTCCAGACCAAACTAATGTATTTTCTGTGAGCCTTGAACATATTCTCTAGCTCTCCATAACCTCAGAGAGAATAAGATGCTTCTTGTGCTTCCTCTTTCTTCTCCTTTCAGTTTTCTTCTACCCGCATTATAAATCACCCAAATTTATATTTTGCACTCAAAGCCCGGTGAAAACCAGTTGTGTCCTCGGCAGTGAACTTTCACGACAGTATTGTCATCCCGCATTGTGCCAAAATGATCCCCCTGACCTCTTTCGCTAAATTTCATTGTCTGTGATCAAATTCACATTTTATAGTCCCTCTTTTTTTCTTGTTATTTTTGCAGAGGCTTAACTTGTGTTTCCCTGTTTGCGCTTAACTCAGACTGGGAGGATCCATTTGAAGCATCGTTCAAATAAATCTGCCCTTCTGTCCACTGAGATAGCCGACTGCTTAAATCCATATGTAACCTTGCTGGATTATAACTGGATATTACTGTGTTCCTCCTGGGCCTTAACAATTCATACTCTCTCTTTACTTTTCAATTGTCTTTAGTAAGCAGATAAAAAAAAAATAAAATAAAGTGTGCTTTAAAATGATTGTTTGATCACTCAATTTTTTGAGACGTAAGTAATCGGTAAGTTATCATTATGTTCTTATCAAATGTCCTGTTGCTATCCATCATAAAAGATAAAACTTGCATCGTAGGACAGGAACCCTCAGTCATGTATTTCCACAAGACAGATGTTGTCCTCTATCAGAGCATACTTTATTTATATCACATAATTCACTTCAGAAAACCTATTTGTCTTCTTGGGAGAACCAGTATTCATTAAATATGGTTCCTCTTCAGTAAGTTCAAGAGTCACAACTCACAAACAGCGGGATATAAAACCATGCCTCAGAGAGCCTGAGGAGGTGGGATGTCTGACTTTTTGTGATCTTGACAATGGATCTGGCCAGGGGCCATCAAATCCAGACAGCTCTCACAAAGGTATTCAGCGCGGCCCAGTATACCAACTCGTCGTCCCAAATCATCACAACCATTGCGGGTGTTGGAAAAATGACGGACAGAGATTTGAATGCTGATTTTACACAGATGCTCCGGCAAGATAGTGATAGTCACAGGAGAGTGACGGCGCATACAACACAATAGCAACAGCACGGAAAAAGGTCACGCAAGCAGAGCGTTTCGGTAAGAAAACAATACCACCACAACAAATGAGGTGGGAAGGAACTGTGACTGGGTTCACCATCCCTCAGAATTTGTGCTAATTACTAGTCCTGTGGGTGGTTGTTAGTGGGGAATGTCCACTGCTTATGTGTGCTTATATAAGCAATCAATGGCTTTAATTAGACTATTAGGTGGGATTGTGTCCCAGCAGACTACTTCCAAGCCTTAAGCAGCCTTGTTGTTTACCTTCCTGCTTGCTGAAAGCGGAGCACGTTGGGAGGTTGGAGGATTGTAACTATTAATGCCAAGGTTGGCTGTTTGGTTCTACACATAAGAGCAGAGGCCATGTCTGACACAGTGTTGGATTAGTCATGACTATTGTTAGCATGATAGCAACTGGCATATCTTTTTTAGCCAAGCTAGCTGTGTGGCTCTGGGGATGACATTGTCAATATATTGGTTGGTCGCTTGGGTGAGCTGTCCAACACTTTGGTCCAGACTGGAACAGCTTAACAATGGTTGGATGGATTACCATGGCATTCTGTACAGACTCCCATGGTCCCTGGACAATAAAGCTTATTATTTACTCTGTTGACCTCTGACTTTTCCTCTAGCGCCACCATGAGGTTAACTTTTTTTTGGGGGGGGGGGGATTACCATTCCATTTAAAACAGATATGATGGCCAAAGGATGAATCCTAATGGCTTTGGGATATATCTCAACATCCATGAGATATATTGAAATTCAAGGTTCATGGACGATATGTATATCCTAATGAACATGGTGATGCCCCTGCTTTTCCTCTAACGTGTGGTTTTCAGTGAAATGTATCTACAAATATCATATAGATTGCCATGAAATTTGGTACAAACATTCATATCTTTCATGTATTGCCATCTTCTGATCAAAACTTTCATTTTTCACTTTCATACTAACTAATGTCACTAATGCTGCTTGCACGGCTGCATACTCTGTAGCCAGGCAAGATCTACAATGGCCAGAAACAATGTAACAGATATCAAAATGATAACATCAGTAATAATATGCATAAAGCGATATCTCAATTCATTTATTCATGTTTGTGAGGAGTGCCTGCTCTTCGAGTGCTGCACATCTGCTGTCTATTGTCTTATTCAGCACAGTTCTGTCTTTACATTGGCCTGAATTTTGCTCCATTTTTCCCCCCAATTTCTTTTTGAGGTGCAGTCTACCGCCTACCGTGGCCTTTTCCCTGAACCGCTATAGCAGCCTTGTAGATCCAATAACACTGCGTTCACTGAGCAAACATGCTGAAAAAACAGAATGGCGCTTCCCCATCTTCATATTCAATATTCCACATCAGGCAGATTCACTGACCCCTCAGAACTGAAACGCTGTGAAAAAGGAAACCCTAATGCTGGTATTATTTTCAGTAGCCTTTTATCTTGAAGAGTTGGATTTTTATATGAGCAACCAGGGTCACGTGAAGAGGGGTTTTCAGTGCCAGCTTTTATCCAGGAGGGAGAAACAGAGGTGTAGAAAGAGAAAGAAAGACGCTAGTGATGCAGGACAGGTAATGAAGGGGGAAAGAGGAGGGAGAGAAGGGAGAGGAGGAGGGGAAGTCAGGCTGAGCTCATAAAGAGACAAAGGCAGAAAGCGACAAAGAAAGATCCAGTTGAAAGAGCAAATGAGAAAGAGACAGCCAGAGCTGGGAGGTGGAGGGGGAGCACTGTTATAACTTCATGCATGTTTAAGCAGAGAGGTAACATGAGTTAAATGCCCAGAGGATGTGGGCGCCAGCGCCTAGCCGGAGAGCTGACATCAAGTGCAGGGCATCTATCTCGTGCATGGAGGAGGGTTGCTGCAGCAAAGTCACAGTGGGGACGATGGGGAAATGACAGAAAACGAATAAATTTAGATCATTTATGAATCATTTAACTCGTTTATCCCAGAAATATGCTTAAAATCTGCAGGTTCCATCTCCCAAATGTGAGACTACTTTGCTCTATTTTCCAGCATTTTTAACCTCACGATCAGCATGGCTCTGGGGATGGCTGTGTCCGCCGGACTGTCAGTCCACCACTGAGGTCCTGACTGGAATGTCTCAACAAATATCGGACGGATTGCTACTTTTGTATGGACACGCATGGTCCCCAGGGGTTATCCCCTGACTTTTCCTCTGGTATAACTGCAAGGCTGAAATTTGTGGTTTGCAGTGAAATGTCACGACAACTTTTGGGTCTATTGCAAAGCTGGCACGGACATTTAAATTTGGCACACAGCTTTTCATCCACATCTAATTATTATAAGCAGTAGCAGTAATAATAATGAAAATAATCATTACTGTTGTTGCAGCCATATGGTTGTACAGTTCAGATATACAGAATGTTCGAGATAAATGTATTGTGCTCTGTGCCCATACTGTTCTGTCCTTCACCATCTCTCAGTGTCGTACACACACTCACACACAGACTGCTCTCGTCTCACCGGGGAAAATATCCACTGTCAGTGCGAAAAATGGAGTGGAACAGATGGCATCAGAATGATTGAAACCACCTACAATGGTTCCCACAACTTCCCTATCTTTGTACTCCACCCTTCCTGACTACTTCCCGCTTCTTACCCCCCGTTCCCGCATTCCTGCCCAACTACACCCATCATTTGAATGCATCATCCCAGCCTCCTCAATGCCGTCCAAGCTCACAGGTCTTGCCAAGGAGGCTCAGGCTCACTGGAAGCCCCACGGCGCTACACAAAGTCAGCCAAGAGGAGAAAGAGAGAAGGGAGGAGTACGAGGAGGAGGAGAAAGGTGGAGGAAAGAGGAAGCAACCGCTCTGGCGTTTCCCCCCCACCAACTTGAAATCTTGCTCTTATTTTAGCCGTGTTATTTCCAGCCCGTCGCACATTCACGTGAGAATATCAGTGGATCCGCACCAAAATATTTTGGAATCACTGCCTCGCATGCTAAAATTTCAAATGCTGAGACAAACACGTACACACATGTGCATGATCCTTTTCTGTTCGAGCAGCCATCTTCTTGTTTCTGAGCTGCCTTCCCTCTGCTCTTTTCACCCCCATTATCACCTTCTCCCCACCCCACCTCACCTCGTCACACCTCCCAAACACCAGGCCCGATTGCTGAGCGCCAGTCATGTAAATGAGATAGTTAGCAGATCAAAAGCCATGGAGAGGTACTTTTAATAGCAGAAGAGGTGTTGATTAGTGTCAGAGAAGGAGAGACAAGGCAAAGTGCAGGCAGCCTCTATTACACCCCAGTGCTTTGGGGCATATGCTGTGTGTGTGTGTGTGTTGACGTATGTGTGTGTGTATAGGTGTGAGGAAAAGACAAAGCAATGAAACGTGAGTCCGTGTTGGCGCATTCTGGCATACAGAGTATACCCACAGACATTCGTCTGTGATAGCGTGAGTGTGTGTGTGCCATCAAAGTGTGTGTACCTGCCCTCCGGGAGATCATCGTTAATGCATAATACATAGCTCCATATTTCCGTCTATAACAGCAATAATGTTGGCGGCGCTGAGTTTATGAAGAGGAGATCAGGTGTAGGAGAAAGTGATTACAGGGCATAAACACTGCAACTGATATTGCTTTATTGTGAAAAGTAACTGGCATCAAGATGACAGTGGCTGAAGATAGCCCTGAAGAAGAACGCCAGCAACGACGCTAATCGAGTGCTTCGCTGCAGTGATTGCCAGCCATTGTGGAGGAGTCGCACGGATAACGAGTTGTCCTGGTGAATTAAAGCGAGGCTCAAATCAGGCTAAGTGTTGGACTTGGAGGCAGAAAGGTTCCAAATGTGCGTTAAGCCATTAAACGCCAGTATATGATGATGATCTGGCTGTGTTTATTTACTCACTTCACATAAACATGGAGATTTATTAGTACACTCGGGCAACACCCTTCCCTAGTTATATACTGTACGTAATTGTGGAGTTAATTACATTTTAGCTTGACACTAAGCAATGTGTGCAGCATTTTTAATTAGACCTCTAAGGCACTGTTTATTTTTATTTTTATTTTTTTATTTGCGTCACAGTTACGCAACACATGCCATTTGTCTTTCAAATTTCATCCAGAGCAAGATGTGACCCCAGCTAGCAGTCTTTATCTCAGTCTAAATTTGAATCCAACCTTTAGATAAGGTCTTGGAATAAATAAATAGCAGTTCAAAGCTGGCATATGAGTGGCTCTTCATTCTGTGTCCAGGGGCATGCCCGCATGCTTTTGCCTGTGTCAGAATTTTCATCTTCCCGCTCTCCCCAGCTGCATCTTGCACGGCTCTCTCCCTCTCGCTCACACAGATGGCAGAGGGGTCGAAGCACTTTAATGAATTTTCAAAGGAGCTGCATTGGCAATATTAAAAGGAGTTCCCAAACTTAAACACGTCTGACACCGGAGTCACACGCATGCGCGCGGTGACATGGGCACGCACACGTGGACGGCGTGAGCACCCACTCTCTCTAATACACATGAAAGGATGCAAACACATGCAGCGTGACACACACACAAATACTGTACGCATGCACACACACACACACACACACAGAAACACCAATATTACTTTCTTCACAAACCAATAATATCCACAAACACAAAGAGAAAACACCACATCCTACACACTGGTGGACACTCTTAATTAACTGCATTAGAATGACAGGCACCCTCTGGAAGGTCAAAGGTCAATTTTAATGATGAGCCTGCATATGGCAGCCACCGTGTTGCCTTGCAAGGGAAACGAGCGCCACTTCTGCTGATCCATCTGTCCCGTGGTAATGACTGCACCTGGCCTCGCACGGGCCAACGCACACAGGTACCGGAGCTCTCAGAAGTAGCTCGGCGCACAGAGGGAAACACAATTAAAAAGCAATAAGCACGCTTGCATCTTGCGGCCACATTGTTTACTCATTATGTCTAATTATCTATTTGAGTCAGAGATTTAAAAGACTCCTTTGTACAAGCTTTTTCGACAGTCAGCGTGAGCGTTTACGGTGCAGCGAGGCCATAAATGAGTGTGATCTTTGACCCGCTGAATTTCAATTGGAAACACAGTCAATTGTCAGGCGTGTCCTCATGACCTGTGTTAATGGCTTTCTTGTTGCGAGAGGCTGATGTTTAGGTACCTGATTTGTGAGTTGAGAGTGAAGTGTCAAACATCATTACGGCCTCTCTGTTTTGCTTCTCCTACTCACAACAGAGCCCTGGAGGAACCACTCCAACCCAAGCCTCCTTTAGCTGGCCTTGATCACGCCAGTCGACATACGACTGCCTGTAGGGTCCCCCCCCCCCGTCTTTGCAAGTGGCTGATATGAAGGGCCAAGCTAGAGCTGCGCTGATAGAGGCACCAAGGCTACTGCCTCACCCTTTTTTTATTTCCTCCTTTCTATTCTGTCCTTCCGTCTAATTCTCCCCAGGCAAGTGAGTCTTTATCCCACCTCGATGTAGCTGAACTCAGGGTCAGAACGCAGCGTAGAGCCCATGGGTCTCTGATCTCCCAACTTCTGATCACTCATCAAGGTCTGCCAGGGAGAATTTTTGAAAAAGAAGCATTTGAAAAAGTCTCTTCAGTCGCCTCAGTTTTTTTTTTAACACACAAAGATGGTGGGCAAGGCCCCCGGGAAGATACATCAGACCGACGGCTGCATTTGATTTTGCTGTTCTTACATTTAATTTTTTCTTTCTCTTCACACTCTGATAGTATAGCAGTGACATTAGGGTCCCAGAGATCTTTTTCTAACAAAGGTGTTAGGGTTGCAATTGTTTGAGCAAAGTGTTTACAATTATACAAGCCTTCATGTACAAAATGGAATGAATCTGTCATTGGCGAATATGACTCTGGTTTGACCTGAGAAAAAGGGAAATGAAAGGAGAGTACTGAGGATCTGGGGATTGAGATATACAGAGCGACGGCATATCACTTCTGTTTTCAAACAGGAGACAGCTGCAACAGGAACACAACATCTGCTGCAGTGCTAACATAAGCATACCTCGTTCCCGTACTGTCATGCCTGAGCGGCCTTTAAACCGGACAGCGCTGAGTCTGACAACTGCCTGATGAAGTTTGGAGTTTCCACAACTGCGCTCATCAGACTGTCACTCACAAAGTACTTATTCACACCTCGACTTGAAGCGAGATTAAAAACAAGTGAGCAATATATATATATTTTTTTCCCCTCGAAGATACAGCCTCAGTTTTGGAGCCAATCTGGCTTCTCGTCGGACTTGTGTAAACTTCTAGATACTTCTGCAGTCTGCGTGAGCCCAGGCCATCTGTAGCCTCCGTCAGTGCTTCTCTAATTCTTTGTTGCAACAGAAAAAAAGACGCAATGTTTATATCAGCTCAGATGGAAGGGTGCAAGCTCTCAGTATCATTGATACCATGGCAGCACTGTCCTCTGTTCCGCAATGTCTGTTTCGCACCTTCTCCCCCTTGTCTCTGCATTGAGGCCCTTTTGCAGCGAACTGGAGCTCGGCCAGCCAGAGCCATTTTGTCCCATTATGCGGAACTGTAAAAAAAAAACAGCTGCTCCCATTCCACACTGGTGAATAGGTTAAATGGCAGCACAAGGAAAAGGGCCACTGTTGTCATGGTCTAAATTGACCGACAACAGGCGCGGGAGGTTCCACTGTTCCTTCTCGGCTGCCTTCCAGCTCCATTGCTTTTGATTTCCAATTAGCGGCCAGTCACTCCCGCAGCCATCTTAGAGGCAGAACTCTCTCTTTCTGTGTGTGCGTGTGTTCAGTGACGTGTTTCCATTTGCCACTGAGAAAGGAGCTAGCAAATGCAAATGTAGGGGGGAAAAAAAGGCTGATTAGCTGAAATCAATCTGCAAAGAGCATTGTAGAACCAGGGGACAGACAACAGTGGCTTGGTTGAGTGCATGTGTCTTGTTAGAATAATGATTGTTTTCAGCTTGTGCCATCTTGAATTTAGGCTGCTCTGTTGTTTATTCAACTGATCTTAGTGTTTGTTCGGCATACATCAATTTAAACATTCACAAGATATTAAATACCAGTAAACTGTATGTGGGCTCCAAGTGCACCTACAAATCAAGTTCAACAGCACATTGAAACATGAACGCTTGGGGTAACACATTGACTCACAAATGTCACATTTTGTGATACATTTCTCTACTAGAATTAACAAGTGCCTAACAAAAAGTCCCTTGAGACAAAGAGATAGCTAGAATGGAAGACAAGATAAGAGCTACTCAAGATACTTATCGAACGCAGAATAAGACAGCTTTCTCTATTGCTGCAACTGACCTCAGAGCCAGATTTGATGTCACTCTGACCACCTTTCAGTCCTCCATCTCTGAGGAGTTGAAAATTAGAGAGGTGGTAGTTGAAAACAGAATATGGGCGAGGAAGCTTTGACACAATCTCCAGCGGCTGGCGAAGAATAATCGAGCGACTAGCAATGATTAATAACGGCATCAAACCCTCACATATATACTGGTGGTCATTTGCGTTAAGGGAGATGAAAGCCATCATCTTTATGGACATTTAAAGCCAGATTGAAAGATGGTGAATTATTTCTCAGGTAATTATGAGAGTGATAATTCACGAATTGTCATCACTGGAAAGGCAGACTCCAGATTTCGAGCCTAGTCTTCGTTATCAGACACTGACCCCAACATTGTACCAGTTTAAAATCGTATGATGACATGCTTAAGTACAAAAGGAAAACAGCAGCCGTGCACTGGGGCTCATTTAAACTTATCAGTAGGTGTGACTGTCAGCGACAAAACAAACCAGCTCCTCTGACTCCCTTAAAATGCAGTGTTGTCCCCACCGTGGTGCACTGACTGTTATGTGATGAATGAGGAAAGTCAAGACCGGCTGTGTCAAAAAGAGCCTCCCTTGAGGAAACTGATGTCCTTGTCAAAGAGCCGCAAAGTCTCAGAGGACTGAACATACCGCACTGCAAATATCCCACCAAGGGCAGATGATGTCTCTAACTTTAATCCAAATTTCTAGACAGTGTAATCTCTGTCGCCGTGTTTTCTTTACACGTCAGAGTCTTTATGGTGAAAAGCCGCGAGTACATTCTGTAAGCATCAAATGTGTTGATGCATTTAACAAGATGAGCTGCAGAAAGTTGCACGACAGCTTTAAAATGTGGACAGCATCTTCCAGACTGCATGGATTCCTAGCAGGGTTCCGTTATCTGGAAATTACTGGGGGTTTTTTCTACTGAAAAAATGTATTGAAATCCTACGTAGTTAAATCTCTCTGGTCATAATGTCTGCTGAAAATAATCCCCAAGTTACATGCGAAAATATTCTGGCTCTCCACGCCGTTTTCCTCCCCCGTCTCTCTGATGTCCAGCTTCCCTCTCGCTCCTCTCCCGATATTTTCACCTCAGTCTTGGAGAATTGAGGGTTTACCTCGACCGAACCAGACTTGGTTATTGTTGGAACAGTATGAGGATGAACCAAGACTGTTTTGGTGAGTTTTAACTTGTTTTCTGTTGAGTTGGAATGAACAGTGTTTTGCTAGGAAGGAGTCTCTGTAGGATTCTGTCCATAATGTTGTCAGACACTTAGAATAACAATGTGAACAATCAATGGCAAAATCAGAGATAAAACACTTTCAGTGGACATACATTGACGGTGTGTAAATGCACAGAGGGATTACATTACAGCCCATTTGCAGTACTCTCATTAATTCTGGAATTTCTCCCATTTGTGGAACACTGAAATCTTGCAGGACATACGGACTGGCCCCATCGGAAACCCTGATCTCTGGTTAATTCAGCTCAGTACAGAGTAAAGCTCCCTTTTTGTCTGGGCACATATGTAACTTTGTCACAGTTTAAGACGTGACTATCTGGGTAGAAATCAACATGTACTTTGTTACTGTGGTAACATATTGTAAGTATAGTGTCTTATGAGCCACAGAAACAATCCACTCCATTGCTTGGCCAACCTATTTTGGCAAAAGAGACGTCACAGTGAGCAATGGCGATATCAAGGGAAAATTGCCTAATAAAAATATCACATCACACACAAGAAATAAATCGCTTTAATCTAGAAGCAAATTCAAAGGGTTTGTGTTGTTGGTGCCAGTTACTCATCGAGGCACAGCCATTTATGCCTTATTGCAATCGCTAGTCAAAGCAAAACTTTACAAAATTGAGTCCATGCCTTCACTAAAACCCATGTCTGAGCAGTGACATGCTCACTATGTCGCATCACAGAGGCTTTTTGTAATTCCCTCCGGCACTGACCACTCCAAACATCCCCAAATCCCTCTTGTCAATAGAGAAAAGACAACATGAGGAACGGACTTCTCAGCTTTTCTTTGCCTTGTCAAAAGTTTCCATATCGCGTTGTGGGTTCTGCACAGCATAACTAAGACCCTGGAAGCAGCTTATCTGCTTAAAACAGGAGGGTGAGAGAGGGTGAAAAAAGTGTCTCTGTCTTCCATCTTTTTCCTGGTTCACAGAGTGGGCTTACTGAAGCCACCAGAGCTTTGGTTTCTCCCTCCAGATTCCCCCACCACCATTCCCGCTAGTCTAATCCACTTAGGCCCAATGCTACCTCCACTTGTTTTGATTGGCCCGGCTTCCAAATTTCCAGCATAGGACTCAGAAAAATCAATAATCTTCACTGCACTGCAAAAAGTCCCTCTTTTAGAAAACACCAAATGTGATTAGAAGAGAAATACAGAATTGTTGAGAGCTGGGAGCAGGTGATTCACCTTTCTTTTCTGCCATGAATGGTTTGCTCAGCAGTAGAAAATTTCAAGAGTCCTTCTTGACAAAGGAGAATTTTGAATAATATTATTTCCATTCTCCTGTCTCCATGGTATTTTACACTTTATGCGAGGATGCATCGCATTTAAAATTTTGCCACATCCCACTCGCCTCCTTTCCATTTATACTGTTGTCTTTCCTCGCTGTCACCCTTCAAGTGCCTCGGTCTCTCACTCTCTCTCTACCAAACAACGCTGATGCTAATGTCATTGAAACCCCAGGTGCTTCTAGTGCCTCTTGAAGTCTGACATCAGTCCCTGCCGCCCCCTCCCCTGGGTCCAATTTTCCCGGTATGAAGCTTCAAGGTCCTCAGCTGAGTTCTCTGTTTAGCAACAACAGTAGCCGCGAGTGTGAATGTGTGTCAGACAGAATGGTAATGAGTGTCCCAGAGATTGAACCCCGGTCTTTTCCCCCTCTCCTTGGAAATAGATTTGTTCTCACGCGCAAAACAGATATTCTAATCACAGTCCCCTATCGTTGATCCCCCTGGGATTTGTTGCATGTACCCCGAAAATGTAAATGAAAGCGGGGGGGGGGTTTACATCATCGGTGATAAATCATATTACTGGAAAATTCTGCTTAGCAACACAGCTAGACTGCACTGTAAGCAATGGCAACTCAGAATTAGCCCTGAGTCTAGTGTTTCCCTCACACGACACCCAGTTATTGTCAGTTCTATCCATTTCCTTGTTTTTATTGCACATTTACAAGAAAGCAAAATTGTACTTTAGAAGAGTACATTCGTAGAGGGACCACTTTAATTGTAAAAAAAAAAAAAAAGAAAGAAAAAAGAAAAAAAAGTGCTGTAATGGAAATCCAGTACATATTTTTCAGGCTGCCAGAGAGTTGGTGCAGGAAAATGGAGCAAGGCACAGTTTTTATAATATTCCTTTCTATAAATCTTTGGTGATATGAATGTCAAGTAGCTGTGACGGTGAAAATGTGGCTAAATGTTGCTTTTTTCTTTTCTTTTTTTTACTGTACTGGTTCAATGTTTGTGCCGGGGCCACCCTAAGGTCTCTGCGGGTAGTGTGGGACTGTCATTTTATTAAGGAACCTTGGATGTGGGCTGTCAAACTAACAAGCTTGGGGAAATGTAGCAAAGGTCGAAACACACAGGGTGAGAGATATCTGAGGGCTACTAAATTACCTCAGAGACATATGGAGAGAGGGGAACACGCTGGTGTATGTTTGTGAGAGCACATTTGTTTTCGTGGTTATGTTGCACTGGCGTAAAAAAGGGCAAAGACTCGTCGGTAATAGATTAGATTCTCTGCCTCCACCCTCAAAATCTTGAAACACTGACAAATATTAATGCAAGTTGTGCAAACTTTGGATCCTCGGGGGAGACTATCTCAGACGTTTCATGTCCCTCGATTAATAAATGATGCCCCCCTCTTGACAGGGACTATTCTTAACCCCCAGTCTGTGCAATGCTGGGACACCATCATTTTTCAGGGGAGCTAGTGACAGCCTCAGCCTGCATTGAAGTTTAGCTTGCTGTACATCGTAATTTGCTGACATTTCTTTTCTCTATTTCTCTCCCTCTCATCCCCCCCCCCTCCCCATGCTCCCTCTTTTCCCCAATGGCCTGCTTACAGATGTGACCAACTATTCCACAATAGGTAAGACTCGTTTCATTTTTCATAGCGCTGTTCTCAAGAGTGAGAGTCATGTTTGAGTTGTCATGTGTCTTTGGGAGTGATGTGAATGCATAAATATGGAAGAGAGTTAGATGGGGGGTGGAGTCGAAGCGGCACCAAGATGCTGCTGTTTGCTCAGTAAGGTATGCAATGCTCTGCAATCCTCACCCATCCCATTTTCCCACATGTGTGCATGAGAATACACAATGGTGGCTTTTTCTGGCAGGCGGATTGTGTGCTCTGCGCCTTCAATTTGAATTTTATTCAAATGAGAATCAAATGGCCCAGATTGTTCAAAGAATACGCCGGCAGTGTTGACTTAAACAAGCATAGCACGGATGGTGTCTGTTTCCACACTGTGGTGAGTTTGTGGAAATATCTCATATGTTAAGCTGTGAACCGTTCCGCTGTCCCCAACTCCACATGTCAACGTGAAACCACTGGTACTGTAATCGCTTTGGATGTCCTGTTCTCAGGCGATAATTTCGCAAACCTCTTTCAGGGACCTTCTAATCTTTTGTCACTTTATGCACATCGTATGTTTAACTGCCATAGCACATTATCTTATACTCCAGCATCCCTCTTCTTATGCAGACTCAAGAGACAAGGGCACTCTTGTTCAGTCCAAATCCAGAAGCAGTTCGCAGAGAAATTTGGTCAGTATAAACGCTGTTTCTGAACCCAGGTATATACAAAGAGGCTCAGCTAAAATGCGGTATGCCCTTGTGCTCTCAGACCATGATTTGTGCTTCCATAGTATGATAAATTCACGTGTCAGGCATCATTATTGGCATTCAATTGTTACCAATAAAATGTGGAAAAAACACCTCACTGCAGGGACCAGCATTCAATTCTGACTTGATAGCAGAAACTTTGTGATCTAGGAAGGGAGTTAACTTCTTTTTGGCAGATACAGGTCATGCTCTTCCGTTGTGCTGCTGCTGTCTCCCACTGGATGCACGCTGCTCTTCATTTTTTTTCTACATATGTCAAAATGGCACAATCACGCAAGGCCTGCGCATGCAAACGACAGAGTGTATCAGCAGTAAATAAGGCTGACAGCAGAACAGCGGGCCGAGTGAAATGAAGAACAATTGAACTCTGGTTGAAACAAACGAACCCAGTGTGAAAACGACCCTAGCTGTTGAATGCCAAGACGAGTGTAGCATCCTATGTTTTGTTTCCAGAGACGCTCAGCAGGCTGCAGGAGTGTGATGGAGGTCAAATGCATGATTGAGTCCACCTTAGCAGGGCCTCAGACCAGGACAGCAGGACCTTTCAACACTACCCATGGCTCTGAGCATCTGTTCATAAGGGGAAAATCAATCACCTCATCTCCAAAGTGGAGCAAGTGTATTGGACAAATGAGAGAACTGGCATACCTTGATGTTTCTCTTACTTGGCTCGTGATTAGTCTCAAATACAGAGTTGATCTCGGTGCACTTGACTTGTCTTATTTGGACAGTTTTGGGAGACTGCCACCTCATTGTGTAATTGAAAACCCAGTGCCATGCCACTGCACTAGCACAGTTTGGCTACCCGGCAGAGCATCTGCAAGCAGTTCTGGTCCGGCTCTCAACTCTTTGAGGCAGGCGCTGGCTGACTGCTCGGAAACAGAAAACCCCTGGCTAGCTGAGAATAATAAGTACCCATGGGAAGCTGCCAGATGGACATTTACTGTGAGCCTAGCTGGAGAGGGAGAAATCTGTCAAACATCACACTAGGCATCTGTGGGAGAGCAGCGCAGGTTCACGTCCACCATGTCGAATAAGAGGAGTGCTCTTTGTCGAGACTAAAAGCTGTTAGATTTTTAACATATCACATCTCGTTGATGCATTTACCTTCATTCAAGGTCAGCAATTCGCATTGCATTAAAGCCACCTGTTACAGTGAAAGCTTTAAATAATGTCTAGATAATGGAGCTTTAAAG
The DNA here is from genome assembly GCF_039877785.1 of Chaetodon trifascialis. Classification (NCBI taxonomy): domain Eukaryota; kingdom Metazoa; phylum Chordata; class Actinopteri; order Chaetodontiformes; family Chaetodontidae; genus Chaetodon; species Chaetodon trifascialis. Next base: position 10,258,953 of record NC_092078.1, read on the forward strand.
ATGTCTATCTTGCAGTGGCCATTGCAGAGGCAGCCACTAAGTGCTGTGGAATAGCCTTCTTCATTTAACTCAAATTTGATGTCTATTTCCAGAATATCTGTAGCTATTAATGAAACTAAACTCAATTTGCTGCCGGTTTCTGCTTTGCTGATGATGTTAGAAAAGAGATAAAGATCTGAATTCTTGTTGTCATGCGGGGATCTTCAGATGCCTCCTTCTGCAAAGTTTCTCATATCCCTCCCTCAAATTCTGGGACAGGCAGTTGTCTGTCCCGCCATACAGTAATTCATAGTCGCAAGTATGTTTCTGCCTTAAGATAATCCTTGAAGCCCAGGCTTTTTACTTGGAGTAAAATGTCCAGTTTTTTTTTTTTTTTCATACCCTCTTCAATACAAAGCCATAGGCGAGGAATTACAATTGGCTCATTATGCTTGCGGAAGCTCAAGGGCTTCAGAGCTGGTAAGGAGAGGGAGAATGAGAGAGAAAGAGCACAAAGAGTTCATCCCAGTATCGTCAGCAGTGAAATAGGACCTTGGTTCTCTTAGACAAGCTGTGCACCAGTTATTATTGCATTATGTCTGGCAGCCCTCCTCTCAGACAGGAACTGAGCCACACTTGATCAGTGATATGACACTGGCAGAGAAGAGAGTGATTGCTGGCTGCTTAGTTAAGCAAACAGCATTACGCTGTTGAAGTCTAAAAGTAGATCTGTGCTTGGTGAAAATTATAAAAGGCCAGTCTGGACAGTATCCAAAGCAGTGGTAGCTTTGTAATACTCAGGAGTGGGTTCCTCTGAAATGGTTTATTCATCTCTCAGAGGACAAGAACAATGCTATTCACGGATAATACAACACTTTCAAGCCTCCATCTGGGTTTCTCATGTCCTGGAAAAATGCTGCTATATACTCTTCAAAATGCCAAGAAGAAATGCTTTATCAGAATAATAGGATTTTTATATTTATGTGCATTGTCTATAATTTTGTTTTGTCTGTGGAGGTGTGCTCATCCTACTCTCTAAAGAGAGAATGCACAAGTCAAAGGTGCATGTAACAGAATATGTTTTATAGCAATGATCTTGAGTTCACAGCCCTCATAGGAATGCTTGTATCGAGAGCAAGAGAGCAGTCATAACCCCAAACCATTAGAGAACAACCATAGCTTGTTCCTGCGGTGGGTCTTAATGTGTAGCGCTTTCTGTCTTTTAGCTGTGCCCTCTGGGTAACGGGCCATTTCGCTAATGGTGAGTTTCTCAAGCATGTGTCAAAAGCCTCCTGGCATTATCAGAAACTCGTGAGGGGGCTTAAAGTTGCTGTATGTTGATTTTTTTGCTCCCTATTTTTGAAAGACTAACTATTGTTCAGTAAGCGGTTAACAAGAAACGTGACTGATAGCTTGTTAGCGTGACTTTGCATACATCCTACAGTAATTAGGCTTGAGTGACAGATTCGCCAAGTGTTCACGGTCGCATCTGAGAAATCTGCTTACATTATATTATGATCGCAAAGCCTGTCAATCTTTGCCTCTTATTTTTCAATAGGCAACTTCTGATATTTTCATAATAATTACTCATCATGGTAGATGATGCACATGTGACTACCCATACCATACACATACAGATGTTTTAAGGATACAACAGCAATTTGCACCCCACACAGATTTGTGTACACTTGGACGCCCGTATCCCTGCAAGGGAATGTGGGCTGCTGTTACGAACAGATGGCTTATCTTTAACTTTATCAGCGGCAGCAGTGTCACCGGCAAACGCGATAAGTTGCTCCAGTGCCTGGGGAGAGCGGCATCCATCAGTAGCTAACAGCATATGGTGAAGGCACATTAAGGTGTCCTCTCTCTCTCTTTCCCTGCCTTCTTGTTCTAGGAGTAGCTCTGCAGCCAAGCATCAGATGCTCACTTCACAGGACAAAGTGTGTATTTTGAGTGTGTGCTGAGGGGCAGTGGGCACCCAATTTGAGATCTTGTGCTTCATGTTTGATCTGTGTTTTCAAAGCTCTGCATCGCCCCAACCCTATTTATCTATCTACCTATCGATCTATCTACCTACCTATCTACTTGCTCTTTTCTGATTTATTTCTTATCTTTTTTGGCTTGTTTTTGTCTCTTGCTAAACATAGTTGTTGCCGGGCATGGTAAAATAAAAAAGTGTTTGTTTTTTTCCATTTGGAGAGAAATCACAAGGCAATATCAGCAACTGTCTGTGTCAAGAAGGTGTTGTTTTTCCTCTCTCTCCCACTAATAACAACCTCCATTGCCATACCAACCTAACCACCCCGGTAAGGCACTCTATTCCAACATTGGAAGGAAAGCGTGTTTACCAGATCCTCCATGTGTTGCATTCCTACATTAAGCTGAATGTCAATCAAAGCCCTGTTTGCTCGAGCAAGTGGCTCAGTCTTCCACGGCAAGACAGCATGGTGTTGGACACAAATCAGACAAGCTACAAAAATTATATTCACTTCTTCTGTGGCCTGGGAAGCACACAGTGGCAACGGAAGTGCTCATACTGAAAGGCTTCTCTCCTGGGGCGCACACAAATTGTTACATATTGGTATGTTTCTGTCATTAACGTGCTAGACTAAGTATATTATAAGCATCAATACCCCTGCTGAAAATAAAAAGCCCACACTTGTACAAGCCCTCAGGACTAGTGACACCTTGCCTCAAGGCCAGTGCTATTTAGAGTCATTGTTTTTTCAGCAAGGACTTAATATTGTGTAATAATAACCTCCAGCGCTTTTTAAATCTACTTTCTCTTGCTTCCAGTTTTGACACCCCTTTTATGCTAAGTTTCAACTGATGTATGAACACCTCTGATATGCCACAGCATGCATCCCACCCAAACCCCTCTGGCCTTTCTTTTCTTTTGTTATTCCCATGTTGACATCTCTCTAATAAGCAGCGTTAATTAGCCTGCTCTTCAAAAATGTAATTTTCTATTGTGTATCAGGGGTTGGTCATTAATTGAACAAAGGCAGTCAAACGACTGACACAATAGGCTCAGCTGATTAAGGCTGCAGCCATAACAAAACTTGGTTGAGAAACTTTATCATCCTGCTCAGTCTGTTCTCACTTATAACTTGTCACAAAAGGATGCTTGTTCAGGATCCCTTGACGTCACTTCTTAAGGCACTGAGTGCCGCTTTGGTGTCATTTTTCAACATGCAGGGTAGTCCAACTACAGTAGACAGCTCATTCTCACTCCCAATGTGCCAAATGATGTAGTTTAAAGAGCAAGAAAAGTCCACATACAGAGGAGGTTGGGGTGATTAGATGGATCAAGTACATGACCTTCACCCAAGAAACGGGTTTGTTTTTCCCGTGTGAAGCTAAGTTTGATTTCTTTTTAAGTATAATTCACTTAATGAATGTAAGTTTTGTGGAGCCCTGCCCGTTGAAAAATGTTGATAAAGGGGTACCCAGTGCTTTAAAAGTGACACCAAGGGGTCGTGATGTTTCCCAAGTACAGAAAAGTGTGGTTGCTTATGCTGTTGAGTATTTTTTCCAGCTAGTTTGCTCTGATCAGGTTGAGACGTTACATTCTCATTATATGCATATATTATCTTCTTCATCCAGAGGAAAGATGCTGCTGAAATGCTGCTCTTTTTAAGGCCCAAAACTGCAATGTCAAGCCTAAAATTTCTTGTATAATCAAGAAAATCTGTTGGGATATCAGTTGAAGTCACATGGTCTCCTTTGAGACAGCATCTGGCCCAAGTTGGCTGAAGCATCCTGCATCCATTTTGGCAGAACATTTGAGAATGATGAAGACCACTGGACCGAATCCATGGCCTTGCTTCTCTGAAGGTTGAATGTCAGAGGTCGTCTGGTGGCCAACCCATCTGCCGGTCTGGCACTGCCACATACAGTACAGGCTGGATGTTACGAATCGAGTGGCATAATTTGTGGGTGTTTAAACAGAGACAGGCTGTGTTCATAGCCCACTCAGATGTATGCTCTAAATCTACATGACAGCATAGAATTCAACAGATTATGGTATTGTCACTGGTTTGATTAACAATGTTTTGACAGGCGCAAAGTGACAGTAATTAATTTGCTTTTGTGGGAATCTAATGCAAAGGCATATGCTTAATAGTCTTCACAGCAAACCTTGCATTCAAAACAGGGTGGGTGTCTTTGTCGTGGCTTACAGCTGAGGATTCCCATTGGATGAAAAGTACTATGACATGTATCATCAAATCTGATCTGAAAACCAAGTTTCTTGCACAAGCATGGCGTCATAATCAGAGCAGGATTAACCCGATGGGGGCCACGGGGTAAAAGTTGGATGATGGGCCCCAGTGAACCCCACCACCTGATACTGCCTTCTATGCATTTTATATGCACTCTGTGACTTCCATGACCCATCAGTCATTAGCAGACATTGTACTTTAGTGATGCAAATTCCCTAACAAGTTTGCAAATAATTAGATTCATAAACGCAGGTGACATGCAGTGAACCTGGATCTTTCAGGGTTCCAAGAGATGAGGAGTGAGCTGCCTTTTCTGTCAGCTGGTAATCTAGCCTTGGTCATGAGGCATGCAACATTAATGAAGTCCTACAGGAACTTTATACAGAGCAGTTCCAGATTAGATCACACGAGGAAGGACCCTTATCTCTCTTTTTGAATAATGTTATCATTATTCTAGATTTCTATGCATATGTTTCACTGTGGACCAGTCTGGAGTAAAGAAAACAAACTATGATACCTTGTGTACAAAGGCTGTGTCGTGACAGCAGCGCAGCAGCTTCCGTCATGTCAGCATGTACACAGAATGTGTTAAAGCACAGTGCTGTTGTGTCAGTCACCCATGTTTTGGCAGCAGTCCATATCCAATGCACACTCACCGTAGGTAAGCACGCAGAATGGAAGAAAACCGACCTGAAGCCTCGAATTACGCTTCAGTGACACACATGAAGTGCAAGTAAAACATGACCCATTCAGTCGCCCATGTGGAGCGCTATATTGATGAAAAGAAAAACCATCTGTTTGTTCAGAAGCGCGTCATGGATGACTGAAGCATGTTGCTGAAATGTCACCTGTGTCGACAAACCATGAAAAATCTTGAAAGCATTATCTCATATTGAGTCTTCCCCCACCTGACCCGAAATTTAAAAGTCTTATATTCCCTCTCTCCTGTTTGCTTTACTTTCTGTAGCCATTGTTTAACTTTGCCACCTCAAAGAAAAATTTCAGCGATTTGAAAGTCTTATTCCAGAGTGTTACTGTTATTCTCTGTGATGGAAGAGACCATCAGTCTAGTCGAAAAGATGTGCCATCCTACAAAAATTACATTCAGATAGGGTTGAAAACCTTTAAACTGGTAATTTAAGTGCTAAATTGCTCTTTCACGGAGGCAGTTTAGATAACATTTGACCAAGGACAAGAGCCAATGTGCTGTAGCACTTCATAGTCATGTTCAGCCCTGGTATTAGTCACATTTTGCCATGTGTCCACATCGTCATTCAGAAGCAAGCCGCCTTTCACAAAATACCTCAAAAAGTAGCCTGATGGATTAAATTGTTTCTTCTTCTTAATTACCTTTAACAGTGCAGCAAGCGTCACTGCACTACGGTCAGCAAAGCGTGGATCAATAGAGGTTGCATCGCATCTACCCCGCAGAGCTCTATACAGAAAGCTGCTCCTCCATGTCCCAGTACAATACTGCTTTCACTTTCTTGACTGAGACCAAAATAGAAACTTGTGTTAATAAGTCCTTTGTGGCCTGCCATCCGGAGAACCTAGGTTTGTAAATACAGGAGAGGATGTGTCCTCAACTGTCCCTTGTTACACATTAAGGCTTTAGGCCAGAAGGAAAATTTGTGCAAGGCTGTTTTGGGGTTTTTTCCTGCTCTGACATGTGCACTGACATTCCTGCAGGTCAAAAAGGGAAATTACTGTAGGGTTTGTGTTTGCGCCTCGTGACCACAGGCCCTGCTAAAGGGTTACCCTTTGGCATAAGTGCAAAGCGGTGACTGTGGTATTGGAGTCAAGCTTGAAACATATGGGTAGGTTAATGAGCTGCTGTGTTTACAAGAAACAACACTGTAGTCTCATGACTATCCTCACCGTGAGAACAAAGCCAAGTCACAAATTGTTTCGAAGGAGCATTTCAATAATAGCTCAGCTGTTCGTTCCTTTATTTACGTGTTTGCAGTATGCAAATGTGCTTCACAGTATGTGCTGAGGAAAGGCATAAAAAAACAAAAAAAACGCAGGTTATCATGCAGGTTCACGGACACCTGCCTACACATGCATATGTGGGCACTCCAGCCCAGTATCCAAGGAATTACACCCATGTTGGACGAACACTCTCACTATCTACATCCAGTGCCAACGTAGGAAGTAGTGTGCACGATACAGTGAGCAGCCAGATGGAAAGCGTGGAGGTTGTGGTGGTGGATGGACATGAAGCGAGTCTGACTTTAACGGAGGAGACCGGAGTTCTGGTCCTGTCACAAACTTGCCATTACATTTATCTTTCCACAATCTTCACCACAGCTTGTTGTCAAAAATATTGCCATCCAACACAATCTGGGTTTTTGCAGCATCATAAGACATTTACGGGCTGCGGGGTTGAAAACACGCAAAAAAAATGCCATACCATTGCAAAGTGTATTCCTCTCAGCTCATCAAACAAACATGGCACCATGTCCCCTAGCATGCTCGGGGATGTCTTCCCAACATGGAGCTGCTTTTCCAAAGTCAGAAAACACATTTGAGGAGAATGTTCCAGAATAATTCATTGACCATGAAACTTGGCTACAGTGGTGATGCAAGCCAGCGAACTCACATCCAAACACTCCACTCACCCGGCTAGTAAAGATCTTTTAGAGTCATCCACTGTCAAGAGACATGACCCTAAAAGGAAACGTTGTGTTCTCGACCTGAATTACTGCAAATATCCCACAAAAATGGCCATTACGTTAGAGTTCGGTCACAATTTCAGCGTTGCTGATATTTGCAAGCCCACTGTAAATAATGAAAAGGTTTTTCTCTGCCACACAGTGCAGTTTAAACAACATTATGTGACTGCTAGGCTACAAGTCATTCACAGCGTCACCGTGTTCATTTGGTGTTTTTTGGGATGTGAAGAAGCCGTTACATGTGTCACTGCAGCATTACACCCCATCATTAATTTGCTATCTTGTTACCGTACAACAACCTCTCACTTCTTTTATTCTCTCGCTCTCAAACTTTCCTCTTTGCCTTGGCAAGATAATCACCTCACTTGAAAGATGGCAAGCAAAGGAAAGAAATCAAGATACTGTATGCAAGAATAACAAGCTGACACTGCATAGTCAACGGCAGTGAATAATCTTTCCCACATTTTTATTCCTCCCCCTAGATTTCCACTGTAAACATAGTACGTTAGCCATTTTCATCCTGCTATTTTCATCTTTTCTATCGCTCTTCACCTCGCTGTTGTTTCATATTTTCTAGTGGGTTCTCACGTTGTTAGCTCCACTCACACACACACTCTCTCTCTCTCTCTCTCTGTCATGCACACAATTACACACCTCACAGTATTGAACAGTTTGTTCAATCGTGAATGACCTTTCACATTCACAACAGACATCAGCGGCAACATGCAGAGAGGCGAGCGATCCTCGTTTGGCCATCTCAGTGTACAGATTTGCACACATCTGATGAAAGCACTGGGCTCACTTTGCAAAATGTAAAATGCTTTGGAGAGAATTACAGAAAAAGATGAATTTCTTCTCCAAAGAGATGATGAACTATATCAGTGTCTCTCTTGGCTAACTCATGTCATCACTCTCTGAACTATATTAATTACTGAGCTGGAACAGGTAATTTACAAGGCGTACTTTCAGTAAGGCTATGTCGAGTTGGGTGCATTATGATTATATTAACATAATCCAGTCTTGTTAAATTGGATCAGCGCTATTATTAAAGCTGGCATAGCTTTCACTCAGTGTCGCTAATTCCTCTCATGCTCAAGTCCTAATGAGAAATAAGGAAGCACTTACAAAGAAGCGTATAGACTTAACGGCAGGTAGAGATTATCTGTCTGTCTCACTCAGTTTCACTCACACACTCTGTGCCTGTGTCATGCGCACAATTACACAGAACCCGCAGAAACAAAGAAGCCCAAAGACACACTCAGGAGAACACTATTTCACTCGCAGCCTCCGTCTCTGTGCTTACCTCTCTCAAATGATTAGCACTTTGTAGCAGAGCCTGGAGGATTTTCGAATACATCATTAAAGGCTCTTGGGAAACTGTATGGGATGAAGACCAGTTGACATTCTGTGATTCGGAAGGAAATTGGGGATTTGAAAATAAAACCATCCTGTTGTCAAAGGCGCTGTCTCAAACAAATTCTAACTCATAATGTTAGAAAATCATTGCTGCCTTTTAGTATAGCAACATTTGTCATGCATAGGCAGAGTTTCATCTGTCTAAAATTAGCACACTGCATTATTCATACAGCATCATACAGTTACTGCTGTGGACGCGTTCAGTGCAAGCGTATGATTGTAAATGCGATATATTCTCTCCACTTGCTTTGTTTTTCTGGTCTGTCCAATCCAATATCTTGTCTCAACATATAATTTGCACTGATTCATGACAATTATTGGCCTTGGCTATAGAAAGAGAACTTCAGCAGCTCTGGCATGTGTGAATGAGCTAACATGCAGAATCGAAGGGGAGCCATTCACCGTCTTATCGGGCTATCTGACAACACACAATGCTAATTCAGGTGTGAACAGTAAACTCATTTCCATTTTGTAATCTGGCCAGGTTTTCAAAAGCATTGAGACTCTGCCCATCTCGTCGCTTCCCATTGGACACACAAACAAACAAAAACTTAATATCCAGAATAAATTGGGAATGAAATTCGTTAAAAAGGATTAATCATTATGCACACACATAATATGACAGTCAATACCCTATCGATCACTGTGGAGTTTTAATTTACTCATAATGACACAACATTAAGTGAATCTGATTGATAGTTTTTACACATGGGAGGACACAATTATGCTCCGCGCAGGCTGCACGTGCACCCGCCAAAGCGGCCACGCACACACTCCCGGACGCACGAGCCCGCCGCAAATCCACACACTCCCATTCCATAATGTTATTATCTCATTCTACACGGTCTCATTTTTCACAAAGCCCCGGGGTGTGTGAGGGACAGTCAGGGTTGAGCTCACACAAGCCCAGGCTGCACACCCGACTGCCAGCGAAGGTCTGTGTTTGTACCAAGTGCAACACTGCCAGCAGAAAGAGGAACGGGGGGGAAACGGAAAGAACCGAGATGATCCTGCAACACAATGCAGTGCAGGGCCCTTTCACACTGCCAGTGGAAGCAGCTGCTTGACTTTAGTGGAGATTACTATTTGTTCGGAGATTAGAATTGGACACTGATTATTAAAAAGACATGTTATTACCGGGGAGATAAGTAGGCTCAGGTCTTTGCTGCTACATAATACAAAAAGGACTATAATATACAGCTATAATATAACAGAGGGGTTGCTAGGGCTGCTAGCCAAGGCCAACTTCTTCATTTCAAGCTCACTTTTCCACCTGTGCTCGACTTTACATTTTCTATGCTTTTAATTTTCTCTATTTCAATTTTCAACAATGCAGAACAGTCTATTCCAGCTATTAATGCTAAAAAGGAAACTGCGATTAAAACATTGTGATACATGATGCCCTCGCAACCCTTTTTTTGTTGACTTGCTGCTCCAATTTCCTGTCTTATTCATCTTTATTAGAAACACTCCATTTCTTTTTTTTTTTGTTTTTGGTCAGGGACACAGGTGGAGGTGAGGTTCTGTCAGACACTTGAAGAGACAAGGGTTGGTTATCAAACTCAATAATGTTCAATCAATACCTGTCCTTGTGAAGAAATTCTTCTGAAATTGTCATGGGGACACAATTTTTACTCATCAAACACACTTCCAAGCTGTATGAAATGGAAAGCGGGATCCATTTTACAGTCAAGACACGCAACTGCCCATTTTCCAAGCTGTCACGACGGGCTCTGCACTGAACGCTGCAGCACTGCTTGAACATGATGCATCATCACTGTGATGAATTTTGGGACTTCTTGTTCATTCTCACCAGCGGAGTCACCACCTGATGCAATAGCAGTTGACTCCTGCGAACTATGTGTCCTCCGTCAGTCAACGAGTTCTTTGTTTTCACACTCAAACAGTGAACTACCACAGTACATAAAAGGCATCGAGGAGGCATCAAGAGTTCAAGTTCGGTGAGAGTCTGCTTGCGCTAGTATTGTGCTAGAGGTCATAGATTACACGATGCTCCTGTTATTGCATCTGCCAACAAGGTTATGTTTTCAGTCCAGTTTGTCTGCTTGCCTGTTGGCTTGTTTGTATCTCGAAATCGACTTGGCAGGTTTTAATGAAATTTGGTGGAAAGTGAGGCTATGGGTCAAGGAACTGATTAGTTTTCAGCTATGTGGTGATGCATCAAGCATGTTATATGTTTTCACTTCGCTGCAACTCTTGAACTGTGAGGTGTGAAAGAGAAATTCTGCCACTTCACACTTCCATATAGATATTCCACCCACACAGATTTTCTGCAGTTTTAAAATTTTTAGCAAAACAAGTTTTTCACAACTCCTTCTGTATTACCAGATTTGTTGTTACCTTGTCTTCACTGAACATGTCACATACTATAAGATATTAAGATGATAGAGGGAATGTGAATATGAACTATGAAGTAAACAACCAAAATTTGGTATTTTGTCTACAGGAGGCACTACAGGACTGTAATTTCAGAGATAACAAGCGTTGGTATTTGTGCACTCACTCATTCACTCACACACACTTTTTTCGCTGTGGTGCCCAGGGATTGAATTCTACTGACTATGCTGACTTTGCAGTTAGCACCACATGCAGGCAAAACATACATTTGAACTTATTTTGCTGAATATCTACTCTGCATACATTGTACAGACATTCATGGTTCCCTGAGGCTGTATCCTAACAACTTGGGTGACCCTGATGTTTTCTGAAGCAACACCCTAAGGTCACATTTGTGGCTTTGGCTGAAATATCTCAACAACTCATGGATGCAGTTAAATTTTGAAATCCGCGTTCATGTCCCCGGGCTACACGGTGGCACAGCAGGTAGTGCGCGTGCCTCACAGCAAGAAGGTTGCAGGTTCGATTCCCGGGGCGGGCCTTTCTGTGTGAAGTTTGCATGTTCTTCCCGTGCATGCGTGGGTTCTCTCCGGGCACTCCGGCTTCCTCCCACAGACCAAAAACATGCTCATTAGGTTGATTGGTGACTCTAAATTGCCCCTAGGTGTGAGTGTGAATGGTTGTGTGTATGTGCCCTGCGATCGGCTGGTGACTGGTCCAGGGTGTACCCCGCCTCTCACCCGTTGACTGCTGAGATAGGCTCCGGCCCCCCCCGCGACCCCAAAAGGGATAAGCGGCATAGAAAATGGATGGATGGATGGACGTTCATGTCCCCCACAGAGAATGAATTGTGCATGTGCCACACTATGAAGAGGACCATGGTTAACTCATAATTTCCGTGCATTACCAGACTTATTGCAGTACGCTGTTTGTTAAAAATACTCCCCATGCACAGCATTCACTGCGTTATGTAACAACAAAGACCCCAGCCTTGAGCATTGGAACAATCAGCAGACACAGAAGTGACATGTTGCTGGAGGCAACTGGATCTGATGACTGGACTGCCAGCAGATAGCCACACACATGATTAGTGTCAGATCAGTGACATCATCTAATGTGATGCCCCAGACATGGGCCAGCTGTTACTGTAGGGAGCCAACACTCCACCATCATTTCTTTGGTTTGGAGCCATAATTTTATTTTTGGGCACAGGCAGTGGAAAGAAACGGTTGGAAACTAAATGTCCATGTGTCTCTGTCCCACCTACAGTGGTGTCCATCGCCGCGAGGTGATGCCACCGACTACTAAATCACAGAGTTAGCGATTAGCAAAGTTGGAGGGGCACAAGCAGGAACCAAAGCCCAAACCAATAACTCTCAACACATGAATTTCAAGTCTGTCTAGGAGGTGCTGTAAAATGCTCTCTCCATTTTTCAATTTCCACATTAATATCTTAAAAGAGGTTACGGGACTCATGTGGCCTTGACATCTCGCTCTAGGGTTGTTAGTTGGTTCGTGTGATCCACTCATACACCTCCACAGTGGTTATCTGAAACAATGTGACATGTGCGTTTGTTTCAAAAAGCGGTCGTGAGAGAAAAAGCAGATATTACAGCTGTCAACAAAACAACATGAGGTGTAAAATTTGCCGTGGGGAAAAGAAAAACTTAAGGTGCCTGCGATCTGTTGAATAATGCATTAGCCTATGCATGGAAAACCAGAACATAGAGACATTACACAACATACAGAAGGAACTTTTCCTCTCCCACTTTTGTTGTTGAGAAAATACTTTTCTAACACATCCGCAAGAAGAGCGACGGCAACATCTTTAAATTTAGAATTACGAATGACGCCCCCTGAATGTGTGATGAACGCTAATTAACAACCTCTCAGCTTGAGAAAATGCTGGTCTCCTGCTTCCTTGCACGTTGTATCCCCTTGTTGATGCTGCAGTGGCGGGTGGAGTGGAGGACTGAAAAGGGACATTTTCTTTTAATGCGTCCTGATTTCTGAACTCCATCAAAAGTGCAAACCTGCTGCTTGCCCCCACTCGCATCTCTACGAATTGCCAAATAAGCTGTCAAGTTTGCCTTGGAAAATTGCACTGTCAAACCTCTGCTGATGTGTTATCTTGTGAATGGCTGGTCAACCATGGTTTCAAAATTTTGTCATGGGAGCGAATGGTTAATTAAATATGAATGTGTGTTGTTTGTAGGGTGGATAACTTTAATACTGGTTCACTGGTTGTTTGCTTGTGTTCATGTTTAATAGATTAAGGGTGACGGAGGAATTGAGGGGAAAGGCATGGAACACTTGTGTTTCTTCACAATTTAAATAATAAAAGAAAAAATAAATTGCCTTTTTGCCCAGAGGGAAAGCTTTATAATATCCATTTGGGTGTTAAAGCAAAAAAAGACATAACAATAATAATCCCATGTTGATGTTTAATAGCAGAAAATGTCTCCCCCCCACTAGGAAAACAAAATATTCGATCAAAGCTTTTGTGTAATTCGGCAGCGAATGACTTAGAAACAAAAGGTGTTTTGAATAAATGAAAAGATACTTGATTTTGTGATATGCACTTAGCTCTACATTTATCTCAACCTGACCATTTGCAGTCAGCAGCAGTCAGGTCAGAAGAGAGGGAAGTGAAACACTCTCTATTCTCCAAGTGCTGGGCATCATGCCCAGACCTGCCTGATCTATGTGATAGATCCACATCGGCTATCTCAAAGCAAGGCCTTGAACTCAGTCAATACCATTTTCTGTTGTATTTCACACCACACTCCTGTTGGCTTTTCAAGCAAATAAAGTGCCATAGGGACATATGAAGACAGGAGGAGTGTTGGACTGGACAGGTTGTTCATGACAATCAACTGACAGTGTCATCTTGAGATACAACTGATGCTTGAAGGGCCGATCAATACCCACAGAAGTTACAGTTACTGTATATTAACTTAGGCAGTATCATAAAATTTTCATAATTTGACCTTTAAGTTAAAAATGATTGACTAGGATAGCAGCCATGCGCAACATGCACGCACACACACACACACACACAGCAATGATTGTGTTCAGATGTGGAAAGTCCGTTCACATCATTTCCTGTGAGCTGGTGGCTCAAAACATCACAATGTAGGAAAGTCGAACACACCCTAACCCTAACCCTAACCCTAACCCTAACCCTAACCCTTCCCACTCACTTTTAATGATGTACTCCTATTATGGGCATATTCCATCAAAAACACACATCCATTTAAGTTAGCATGCCTAACTTTAAAGCCTTTTATGACACTAGCATTCGGCTAATTTATCTGCCCAGGTACAGCCTCACAGAGCTGCTAACATGGCTCTTACTGTAGTCTTGTTATTGATAGCACTCCGCATGCTATTTTACCCAATGTATTCTCCACTTGTTCAAGTAAGATGTATTGCTACCTCGAAGCTTTACATTCCGTGCATTTGTGCAGTACAACCGATTATTTTGACTGCATCTCGGTTGAATTTTTCAATGGAATATTATCCTATCCAGTTTTATCTGCATATAAATGAGTTGGCAGTTATTTATTTGAATCGTAACTTCTTTTTAATGTGCAAAATCCACAGTTAGTGTTTATTTGACGACAACAAACAATCTCTGCAAATTATTCCCTTATCTGTCTAATCAGGCCTTGTGTAATTTTCAAGACAAACGCTCTCCAATGTGAAATTAGAGCACGCTGTATTATATGTGCATGACTTTCTGGAGGCCTCTTAACTCAATAGCCCTCTTCAGCTACAAGTATGATACTTAGTGACAGAATCTGAGTCATGGTTATTGCTAAATGAATTATACTAAGGAATTTTAATCAAAGACATCATTCCCTTATTTACTGTGTTAACACAGAGGGCTAAAACAAACAACTAGTAGACTTCTGAGCATTAATATTGCGTTTCTGCTGAACCACCGCTGGGTGTTGAGTCCCTGCGCTTCATTTCTGAGGCCTGTGAAGATCTGACTGTAGAGTCTCAGAGGTATATTATTCACAGAGAAAATGGGGCTTACTCGCATAGCCCTCATTCAACACTGACTTTAAAAGGTGTGTGCTCAGGGTGTAGTACTCTCTCCTATTGCTGTTGCTCACCCTCATGCTCTTTCTCCTTCTTCTTTCAGTCTTTCCTTTGTCCATTACTTCACCTCTTCGGACTAATTCTCAACAAGGCCTCTCTGACAAAACGCCACCCAATCACATCATTATTATTCCTTGATTAAATTTGTGTATGGAAAAAACAAAACACTCAAGTCACTCAAGCTCTATTAATAAGATTGAGTATCCATGTTTAACACAATCTAATGGATGTGTGAAATAAGCCCCAGCTATTAATGTTTAATGTATAATTGAATGTTCTACATGGCCAAACTTGTTTACTAGAATAATTGATGTTTCTGATTTCCCATTTGCCTGCGATACAAGACAGATGCAGACAATAGGGGGAAGAGACAGACAAAGCGGCACAGAGGCTCACCCTCTGCAGCTGGCAGTAGAGAGGTCAAGCCACAGATGTTAGAAGTAATTACCTCACTTGAAACCAGGTATTTGATGAGCTCTTAAAAGCTCGCGACAGACCTTATATTTCAACTGCGAGCTGCTTTCCAGAGAATTTTTGGACAAATGTGCGCTCACCAACTAATAAACTCCTCAACCAGAAAATAAAGCAACACAAATGAACTTTTCTTGATATGTTTCCTTCCCCATAGCTGCGAAAGGCCCCAACACAGGCTTGAAACGACAGCCTGGAAGGTGGCTAGGTATATATATATTTTTGCCTGTGTGAGAGTGTGTGTGTTTCTTTCATTTCAGCTGTTGGTTTTGGTTTGCGTGTTTACCTGAGAGGAACAGCGGGGTGTGACTGAGGTGGAGAGTGCAGTCTCATGGTCCAGTGCACATGAGACATAGCACTGTCTCCAGAGTGAGCCTTCGTGCATTCAATCTTTCTGTCTTTCTTTCTATCTTCCTCTCCGCATGGTTGAACAATACAAGGAAAATTTCTAATTGTCATTATTCTGACCAATATTTGATTTAAATTGTGATTACTTCTATTTAATTAAACTGCATGCCTGTCTTTGTGGCCAATATAGTGTAAAACAATATGACCGTCCAGGTAAACTTTCAAATTTTCTGTAGAAAAACCGACCAATTCTGCTACAGATTCAGACATTACATACAGTAAGTGGTATACTATTCAATAATCAGTCATATTCAGATATAATCATGGCAGTTAAATCTGGTATATTTTTTGATAATGGCTGCATAGTTGGCCAGTTAATGATGACAAACTGCTGGTCAGTCAACTGAGATCAGACTGACAACACTGAACGCTAACACTAATGTTAGCTTCACAGACTGACAGGAAGTGGGTGTCATGACCATTATAAGCCAACAGTTCGAACTGAACCAAAAGCCTGTTTGTCTGACAGCCAAACAAACATGCATTGCTCCGAAAAATACAGTTTGTCTTTGTTTACAGGGAAATTTGACGGGCACCATTAACTGGGCAGCAGTCAAGGTTTTTATTATTATTATTTATTTATTGCCAGCTCACAGAATTAATGTTACTTAGCAATGAATTTGCAGGTAACAGCTGTCAGTTTAAACTCACTTGGCTTTTTGAGACACTGTTAAATAAGTACGTTACAATTAAAATTGTCTTCTTTTAAAATCACAATAGTGAACTGTCTACCAAGCTGTCCATGTACGTGAATGTACCATTTCACTGACTTTCATGTTTTTTTTCTGCTTCTCTTCTGTTGCCTCTCACACCCCTGCTCACACCACTCTAACCATTCAATAATCAATGTGCATGGCCTGCCAAAGACAACTCACCTGTGGTCCTGTTTATAGTGACTGGACAATAGCCAAGCCTTGATCAGCACACACAGAAGCACTCACAGATGCAGCCCCTCACCTGCTGGCTTTGCAGAGCTTTCGCACTCGGGGGGGACACTTTCCTCTCTCCTGCCATCAACCCGTCTACCCCCTACCCTCCTCCTCCTCCTCCTCCTCCTCTTCTCGCACTCCTTCCACCTCGGCTGCTTAACCACGCTGCCTTGGAGTCATTTAGATTTCTCCCAGGTGGTTCAAATTTAGTTTGAACTACAGGCGGGTTTAAGCTGATGAATAGCTTTTATTGAACATGAATAAATTTAAGGATTGAGATTAGTCAGCTCCTTCTCTCTGATGATCTGAGTCTGCCAGAGGATGTGCTCAGCATTAAAAAAACTGCAGCGAAGGAAACAAAAATGTGTGCTGCTTCCATTGAAAGGACTGAGGGTGGAGGGCCCGTTCTGTGTGAGCTGGTAGCTGAGGATCATGTGCCCCTGCTTATGAGCATATCAGTGCATAATGGACAGTGGATATTGAGGTATCCCGGGGAATTTAGTCACTGTCTTGAAGTGGAGATCAAAATGTTTTTTAGGTTGGCAGAGGCTCTCCCAGCTCTTAATCTATTGTGCTTGTGTCCTCTTATCGCTGATGTCAATCTACCCCATCCTTGTCCATAAACTATCCCTATTATTTAGCCTCTTCAAAATTAAAGCCCCTGACACCAGATCTCTCCCAGCGTGAGTAATATCACAGCCATTGACCTTCCCATCCCTCAAGCAGGCAGCGGCCTGCACGTTGATCGATCCCACTGATGGCCTTGGTGCTAATCTTCCAAGGGACCGACAGGAGGTGACGGTATTTCACTGTTCAATCTGATGCAATTACCCTCAAAATAAACACATTTTGGATAGCAGCTGACCTTCCGATGAAAGAGGGTGGCTGGGCGGGCTGTTGGTGCACTCGTACATGCCTGTGTGGCTGCAGTTATTTATCAGTCAAGCTGACATCACAAACAAAACATATCCTGAGCATGGCATCACAGAACAATCGGATCTGTTAGTACTGAAGCTCCTCTTCCTCTTAAACCTTTAATGTCCCACAAGGTTAAACGCACGCAGTGCAATTTCACCTGCCGCCATTTCACTTCTTATTTCCTAATGAATTTTATATCTGACTCTGGGTAAAACCCCTTCAGTCCATTTCACAATAACATGAAGCGTTTACATCATGATACAAAAATCACCTCTGGGAAGATTATTACAACGATTAAAACGAATGGGATGTGATGAGATCACACGTGCTAAATTGAATAATGAAATGTGCTGTAGCACTCTGGATTAAAGCAGCAGTATTTTGTGCAGATAGGATTCTTCACCTACATACGAACAGTTATAACAGTTCGACCTAGGCCACGTCTTTGCCATAGGGCAAAGAAGACTAGCCTTTCAATACTGTCTTTGAAGACAGAACTGATCGAGCATGGCCAGACACGAGCTTCGCTGCGCTTTAAAGTATTCCACAACAGATTTCCTACAAAGGCATCCCTCTGAGCTACTTTCTTATACACATCCCTGAAAACAACAGCACACCAGACAGCAGCAAGTAAAATCAATAATCAACAATAAGGGAATAGGAATGCATTTTTAGCGTGCGCTCAAAAGTTCCAGAGGGCCAAAAAGTAAAGCAGATGTTTTTTGGGCAATTTGTCAGTTATTATAAGAGGTGTCAATACAAAGGTGTCCCTGAGAAATGCTTGTTTAAGTTATAAAGTGGATACTCCAGCAATTTAGCATTTAGTGACTTGATAGAGTTGGGGGACTCAGAAGAGACAGAAAGGTCGAAATCAGAGCTGTAGAGGCAGACATGTCCTTACTTCTTGTCACTAGTACAGATCTGTCTTCCATTTCCCATAATGCAACTGGGTAGCATCTTTAATTAGACTCTGCTTGCATCCTGAATGTGGATGTGAACTTTCTTTCCCAAACCTCCAGTTTCTAGGACAGATCTGAAGAAAAAAATTGAAGATTCAAGCTCAAGCTGAGATAACAAAAACAACATTTTGTCAAACTTTGGAAAGCTCTCGACAGAGCCGCAACAGACAATATACAACTGTTTCCACAGGCTGAAGAGTCCTCATCATGATAAACTGGGCTTTGTGTGCGCTTTAACGGAGTGCCCTTTTAAAATAATGTAACATCATACTTCACGAGTCAGTTTTGTAAACTTATGTAGGCTGTTTTGACTGAATGTCATCCCGGGAGTTTACAAGTGCTGACTTCATTGCTCAAGGACCCTTCAGCAGGACAGAGACCTGCTGACATATGGCCTTGAATGTGGCTATTCTGGCTGATGGACAGTCCCTCGAACCGCTATTCCGCCCTGCCACTTCCATTAAACAAAATTTCCAAAGTGTGACAGCAGAAGCACAATTCAATTACAAACTTTAGACCCACTTTCATCAACCTTGCTGTCCGGCTACATTTGGGAATGAATCCCATACACAGCTGATTGTGGCAAGATGGGCATCTGCCTGTCCAGATGCACTATAGCCGACTGTTGTTGGAAAGCTAAAGGGACAGTGACAAGCACTTAGCTGGTCCCTCAGCAACCAGGCCCATTTCCTTCCCCTTATCTAAAGCGACAAGAGGAGTTTTCCAGCCCTCCTATGCCCGAGGCTCATCCTGCATTATCTCCTAGTGTACCATCACCACCAGCTATCTTGTGTCCCTGATTTCCTCCATCTAAAAATATGCTAAAAAGGATGATGGCATTGCTAGAAATTCAGGAGTGTGAACCAGTTGTGCTGCTCGGATGTTTTTCAAACCGCAGATCATATCACAGGATGATGGACTCGGAGCAAGTGTGCAGGGAGCATGCTGGGATCAGTGCAGGTCCATTTTCCTGTATCTCATGCCATGTACTGCATTGCCCTTCCCACCAAATGGCTGTAGTTACCGATCCGATAAAGAGTGTGCGAAGAATGCAAAGCGACAAAACATGAACTAAAGCAGACACCCTAATGAGATATTGATTGGCCACATTGATGTTTACACTTTTGCCTGTCTAATACCCTCCAAGTCCACCACAAACAATCAGCCATCTGTTCAAGCACATTCTGAGCTCCGCTGTGAAATTTAGATACGTCTGATGTTTGGATGAATTAACTGCAAGTTTTGATACGCAAGGCCGCCGGTATAACTAAAACACATACTAATTTATACATTTTTATATTTCACTCTTAGATACTTCCATTACACAAAGTGGACCAAAACAACCTAAAATAACTAAATGAATATGCATGATTTTTAAGCAGTTTCATGCTGAATGACTCAACCTCAGCACACTCACACAACTGAATCTGACACTCCACGTACACAGCACAAGCTGCACCCAAACAAAACACATGAAAATGCATGATTTTTAGCTGTTTTGACAATTTTGAAGACTCAAAGGCTACAAGCAGAAAAACAGTTTCTCCTTGAGAGACGAGACTGAGAAAACCTCAGCAATTACATCTTAGCTCCCATCCTCCTTTTTCTCTCTTACTCCTAAGCACCAAATGGTCCAATTTTTCTGTGCTCAATTAGAATGTGTATTAATTGTGAAAAGGCCCCAGGGACGAGAGTCATTCGGATAGTATTCATTAGCCATGGCTCATACTTTATCGCCGCTGAATGCAAAACAGCAAACGATTGAAACAAATTTTTGTTCTAAACAACAAAGAAATGCTCACCCCGAGCTCTCTGTTGTTTGTGCAATGGCCCTGCTGCATAAAGTAAAGGCTGAGAGCTCCCATATAATGAACCTGGGAAGCTATTCTTCGTGCAAAATCAATAGTGACGAGCTCCTTTAAAACTCTAAACTTTGAGCCTTTGATGCCCGAGAATACATTACCGCCTTTAACTGGGGCTCCCGTCCAGGCAATAAGCATGCAGCTCACTCTGCAGGCTCCATTTGCCCCATCCCCACACAGACTTGCACCATTACTATTACAATTACAGTGTACACTTCAGCTGTAGTCTACTAGTTGCTTTATTTATCACCCTGATCAATCCCACAGAGCAAATCAAATGTAACAGTTTTATTAAGGGTCATCGATAAATCTGTGGACTGGGCATGACAGTAGCTATGAAGTAAAAAGCTGCCGGGGAAGGTTTGATGTGTGTGTAATGCTCTATGCATTCTAAGCAATTCATCACCGCACAAACCCACTCACCCTGTAGCCCCTTCAAACCATACCGCGCACGCATATGACACAAAATCTTCCCGGACCCTTCAATTTTCATAAACCAGCTTTGCACGTAGACCTTACAAAGATTACAATGGCTATTGTGCTGGAAAATCCAGTGTTTGCGTGCGTGATTGTGAGCGCATAAATACTCGACACGTGTGGATAAAAGTGTGTTTAAAAAAAGGTCAAGGGGAAGAAAATTTTCGTCTTTGCTTTTGGCCTCCTGACCTCCACAAAAGCATCAAAAGCGGGCATCAATTTAATGCATCGTGCCATAGGCTGCCTTTTGCTACTGTGCACATATTCACAGCGATGCTGTGCGGCTTCAGCTGTCAGGTGCAGGTTTTTCCAATATTTGCTTCAAAGTGTTTGCACACATGCATTTCTGTGTGTGTTATGGTCTGCACAGGCGCTCTTCTCCACTGTGCTACTGTCACTGTCACATGCTGGTCTATAATACATACGCCCTGGGCTTGTTAAGTACCTCCCCACTTTTCTTTTCAGCCCCGAATTGCAAATGTGTGGAATTAAGTTTGAAGCAAATAGGTTGGATTCTCACTTCACTGTCCGACGTGAACTAATTGGCAGCATTGTGCACACAGCGAGGACCAGGAAAAAAAAAAAGAAAAGAAAGGGAGAAAACAGTCATCTTTAGAGCGTGAGAGTGAACCAAACTCTGAGTAAGAGAAGCCGACGATGAAGAGACAATTCCCATGTGTCTCCTCTCACATTTCCGCTTTAATTTAGCGAAGCTTTAAATGGTGAACTGAATCACTTTTATGAACAAAGGCATGGTAATTTTAGCAACAGAATGACGGAGGCATCTGAAACTGGCACATGAATATTTCAAATAGCCCTTTCAATTAACCACGTGTGTGTGGTGGCACATCTACGGCACGGTTGCAAACCAATGTAGCATGCATAGATAATAACTGTGTTATACGGTTAGACATCTGTGTCTGTGTCTGTGCATTCATGCATCAAAAATACATACATCAGAGTTGGTTGGAAACCTTTATATATTTAAACAGATGCATGCAGCTCATGGCTTGTTGATTGCATAAAGGGATGCTTGTCCCCAGCAGTGATATGTGTGAGATTACGTCTGTGCTGCAGAGCCCTTAAGTGTAAGAGTATAATGCGTGTTGGATCTCATGTGGGAGGAAAGCTATTTATACAGATTATAACTGTGAATAAGGTGCAGAGGGGGATATGCTGTATGTAAGGCTGAGTGCGAGGACAAAACTCAGGGTTAATTTATGTTATTTATGTTTTTTTAAGCACAAATTGTGAATATTTTCCGTTTTTTCCTCATCCCTTATGATAAGAATTTCTCGGGCTTTGGGAAACGTGATGGGCATGAAAATAATGATTTCATTCAAGTTTTCTGGTGATTAAATAGCTGAACATTTCCGTCATTGTTTTATGGGACAATCTGCAGGTCTCACAAAGGCACGTTTGATTTTTCAATCAAGACATTGTGGAGCCAATCTTTTAAATGGATCCTGATTTTACCTCGGTGGGGAATCTGGTGCTGCAGAATCACATCATATTACCATCATGTCTATAAACTGGATATGAATGCAGAATCTGTAGACAGGGGCCAAGAGTTTGGTATTGGAAGTGTATATAGAATTGACAAATAGCATTGATTAATCACATTGAGGCTTTGAACTAAAGTTGGTCTTTGCACACTGGAACCCTGAAAACATTGGCCATTGCCCCTAGAGGCTCATCATCATCATCATCATCATCATCATCATCATCAGACCATAGCCAATGGGTATCTGAGATTGGTCACTCGATAACCATGCAGAGAAATGAATGACTCCCTCTCAATAACTGCTGATATCGTCACCGATCTCTCATCATGTGCAGGAACCAGAAATAAACGTTGGTGTTGAAAGACTCTTTTGATAAAAGACTCGATATGCAAGGAAAGAAAACTGGTGTTTCCCAAGAGTCTTGTATGGACTCTTCAGGGAGCTACTTGTTCATCTTGTACTGGGTTAAATATTCTGCGCTGGCCTTGGAGACAGTTTCTGTGCTCTTAGTATGATAGCATTTGAGAGGCTGAGATGTTTACATTTCAGATGTTTGTTCAGCTCTGGACAGTGTTTTTCTTTGACAGTAGTACTTGTAATGTGTGTGCACACTGTGTGGGGCCTTCAACACTCAGCTAGATGCCTTACATAGCATGAATGAAAAGCTATTGTTACTTGTCAACAATGGTACGGACTAAGTGATTCCGATTACAAACACCAGACGAATTTACCGAAACCCCAGTGTTTTACGGCTGATAGAGACAATCAGGTTAGTCCTTTTCACATTTTCTCAAAAGCGGTCACTGTGCCAGCATTGGTTACAGCTCTACCTGTCATTTCGCTCATGGACAGTGACACTGTAAATTGGCAATTACAAAATGCCAGTAATCAGAGCACAAGTTATGTCTGTCGCAGGCTTGCAAAGTACAGACAGGTTTAGAGAAACATAAGGCTCCCTTAGTTCAAGAGTGGCCTTTCAAAACACATTTAAGCTTCCACTGGACAGAGCTTAAACACTACATTGTTTTACTTTTTTCCCTGCAGGGCGATATCCTTTCATATTGTCTGTCTCTGTGCTGGAAGTAGGAGCTTCTCATTGACTTCTGCATCGTCAAATCACAAATGAATGCATTCACAACCTCTGGAGGTTGTGGTTCATCCAGGGTGACTGTTTGGGCCTTTTACATGTTCATGCTTCCCAGCTGTTCCACTTAGTCCATATTTGCTCAATACTGTAGAGCTCAAATTATCCGAGGGAAAATTGAGTGAATAAAAGACCACAACGCAGAACACCACAGCTTTATATTTCAAAGAAATAGTTCGACATTTTGAGCAATATGCCTGTGCATTAACTGCCGTCATTTAGCTAAGCTCAGAACAAAGACTGGAAGCTGGGAGAAACAGCCCGGCTCCCTCCAATGCTTGTTAAGGTAAATGGCTACAGTGCTTTACTCAGCTTTGGCGGCTCATTCACCCTTCGCCTATTCATGCACACACTCGCGCACCTAAGGCAGCGAGCTCGCATGCAAGGTGCTGGCCTGAACGTCAGTGTCTTGACAAAGGACACTGCAACATGTGGACATGGCTTTCCAGGGAGTTTCATACAGATTTTTAAACTTCGGACAGTGGAAGGCTAGCTTTTATGCTAAACTAGGGTAACCTGCTGCGAGCCCTGGCTCCATATTTAATGCAGTGGCCTGAGGAAGGTAAAGATCCTCTCATCCAGCTCTTGGAAAGAGAGCACCCAAAACCTTCCCTTCCCAAATTCCTTTAAGACACTGATTCATCTACAGACTTGACTCAAAGCCCCTGATGGCTCTTGTGTTAACACTCAAGCTATCTCCGAGCACGCTGCTCTTTGTTCACCAGCAAGCGCTTCTTTTCCCCGACCGTGTGGGAAAAGCACATTCTCCACCACGAAAAGGGCACTTAGTTTGGTTTGTTAGAGGACACTTGCCTTCAGGAAAGAAATGTAAAGCAATGTATTATAGAGCCGTCTGTCGGGGT
Organism: Chaetodon trifascialis; assembly: GCF_039877785.1. Taxonomy (NCBI): domain Eukaryota; kingdom Metazoa; phylum Chordata; class Actinopteri; order Chaetodontiformes; family Chaetodontidae; genus Chaetodon; species Chaetodon trifascialis. Next base: position 10,283,253 of record NC_092078.1, read on the forward strand.
TTGTCTCCCTCCAATTGTTCTCGAGATGTGAAGTGAGGTCCACAAACATCCTCTGCCTGCTCAAGACTACATCTCGACCGTTGCCGATCTGGCCTTGTTTTTTCTAGTTCTGTGTAGCCACATCCTTGTTTTCAGGCATCTTTTTTTTCCTTTTCATTAATGTAAAATTGATGTGGGTGCAAAGCTCTGATCCAAAACGTCGCAGTGAAATGTTCTACACAACAATTCCCCTTGTACCACATGCTGAGTCACCCCACCACTCCCCTGAGAAGCACCTGGAAAAAACTTGACCAGACACACACACACACACACACACACACACACACACACACACACACACACACACACACACACACACACACACACACACACACACACACACCTCTTGACTGAAAAAAACAGCAGCAGCACAATCAGCAAAGCCATTTTTAATGAGCCTCTTTCCCTCTCCATCTATCAGAAAGGAATCAGGACAGCACTCAGCGACTGAAGGGAAGTGAAGCTGGGAGAATGGGGGCATGTGGCAGAAAGAAAAAGTCTTCATTAAGGACAGTGAAGTGGAGGTAGGAGGAGGAAGAGAGGGAGGAAAAAAAAGAGGAAGAGAGACTTAAGTGATCCAGGAATGCTTCTCCCCTCCTCTCTGTGCCACCTAATCAGGCAGACAAAGTTATGCCGGTCAGAGCGTTTGTTATTCCTGCTAATCCCTCATCACGATATTTCATCAGGTTTGGCATTTGGCTATCTGCATTAATTAGATGTTCAAATGGACACGGCGTTAATAACTGACACAAGGCAGATAATGAGAAATCGCCAGCGCGGCCGTATCCTCTCGCCGTCGCACTCCCTTTGTCAGCACCGATACCTCTGCGCTTGAAACACTGCGTCGTGTTTACCTGCGCCGGATTTCATTTATTGATGATTCAGGCTGTTTTTAGTGCCAGTGGCGATAATGTACTGTCTGCACTTTGGGAGATAAGTGTGTTCTGGCGCGATAGTTTGGACTTGTTCGGAATGTCTCTCCTTCTGTCTCCTTCACTATTTTTATCTCTGCTCTCCTTCCAAAAATTTTTCTCCCGCTCTCTCCGCTTCTTCTAGCCCACATTTCTCCTCACTCCCCTCGCCATTCTCTCCCATTCACTCTTTCTCTATCTCACCTGTCTTTCTCATTTTTTTTCCCCCCAGAGCCTCCCAGAGGAGAGTAAGAAGCCCTATCTCTCTTTTGCACACTCTCCTCACTTTTAGACCGTCTCCCCCCCTCCTCCCGAACTCCCCTGCCTCCCTCTTGCCCGCCTTCATCCATATCACCACCAGGTGAATAGCCCTCTCCCTAATATCCATTCACACTGTTTCCCTTCTTCTTCCCGACTGCCTCTCCTTCTCTGGCTGTACCACTTTCAGTTTACACTCCACGCTTTAATATTCCGACATCCATCCTCGCGCTGCCTCTCAACGCTTTGTCTCTCCCTCCCCACCTTCCTCCCTCCTTCCAGTGACGTGACTTTCTCTTTAGTATTCTCCAAGTCATTGCCAGGCGTTTGTTGATGCGCCTCACTCCGTCACAGGTCTCAAAGTAGCTGCAATCATGGATGGCATGATGTCTTTGACCTTACCGTCTTCTCTCATGTAAATGCACATTGCTCACTGAGTCTGAAGCTTAAACGATGTCTTGTAATTTGTCACTCCTTCTATTTCCTCATCCTTTGAGTCACTTTTTTCACCCCTTTGCTTTCCTTCCTTCTTTCCCACTCGGGGTCGCCCTCTTTAAAGCTTAATCCTTTATCGGACAAGGCATGTTGACTAAGAACACATTCTTATTTACAGGAACAGCCTTGGGGAGTAGTCGCAGACAGTGAAAGGGTCGTGCTCATTCGCGCCTTCACACCTGGGAGCGCCGCGCTGTTTGCCGCCGGGCAGCATCACTGGAGCGGTCAGAGTGCCTTGCTAACAGGCACTTGAGCAAACTTGAAAGAGTTCTCAGGACATCTGCAGATTCTGTCCGTTTTATGCTTCTCGTTCTACTTCACCCACCCACCTTTTCTTCAGTCCTTCCCTCAGCTGATTGCTCTATCCATCCTCTCCGTCGCATTTACATTTGCTTCTCCCTGCGCTTTTCCCATCTGTCCTTCGCCGTCACACATCAGGAGTGTGTCAGCGAGGATTCAGAATATGTCAGAGTGCCGTCTGGCCACTCTGAGGGTTTTTTTTCTAACCCACCGACATCTGTGAAGGCTTTCTTTCTGTCTCCTTCCTCCTCTCGCATCCTCCGCTGCCATTGCAAACAACAGATTACGCCTTTGAGTTATTCCATCAGGTTTTTTTTTTGGTTTTTTTTCCCGGGCCTAATGATTCTTGTCATGGCGCAGAGCTGAAAATTGAAGAACTCACAGATCCCCAGTGTAACAGAGCCTTTATCTTTCAACTTTCAAATCCCAGAAGCTCCTTAAGTCCTCTCTTTGGAGAGTCGGCACCAAAGGCCAAATCTCTCAGTCAATTTACCAGACGGCCAAGTCGTCATTATTTTGTGCATACTGCCATGATCTCACTATCATTAAAATTCGTTCCTTACATAACCATCAAGGACACAGTATCTCTTGCAGAGAAAAAGGACAGAATACACCGTGTGTGCATATGCAGGCACGCACACTCAGTCGTATTTATTTATGTTTTCATATACTTATTTGCTTTCCTTTCTATATTTTGGGGAAAGCGATGATTCAAAAGGAATGAATGCTCAATAAGCGCAAGCCATGAGTAAAATATTCAAACGGTGCCCTATTTACAAAGGCTGGAGAGTTTCTTTCCCAGTGCCGTCACATGTTTGTTATGTGATATAAAAAGAGACGCAGCGGCAACTCCAGAGACCTCATCCACAGATATTATGCGCCGAGCAGAATCTTTTTATAGAAACTGTAAACACATTAGCTGACTGCATTAAAATTCACTCAAAATTTAGGATTTGCCATGTCTTCATTTACAGAAGGTGCAGGGTGCTTCTGCTGTTTGTGTTTTTGGGGTAGGATGCTGAAGTGTACAGTAAAAGAGGGTTTGTGTGTGCTCGAGCAAAGATCCGGCGCGCACCCACACCTGTGTGCAAAGGAGCGCGTCTGTGCGTTCGCGCGTGTGTTTTCGGCCGAGGTGCCAGACGGCTGCTATCTTCGTGAGTCAGACGGGCAGCGAAGCTGGCAAGGCACGCCGATCGTTTGAAGTGCTATTCTCTCCCGAAAGTTCGATCCGCCCCGAGGAAATTTGTCATGTTGTTCCACCTTTCTGATTCCCGTATGGTGGGAGTGAGGGGAAGGGTATTTGTTCCTATTTGCTGTCGACATCTCAATGCACACACACACACACACACACACACACACACACACACACACACACACACACACACACACACACACACACACACACACACACACACACACACACTTGTGTGGAGCAGACCGGTAAAGGTAACTAAGAAATTTGTTTGGCCTTGCTGTGAAATCCTTTTCTCTCATATTTCTCTCCCTGGCCTGGGACAGAAGTGGGCCAGGCGGTTGTTCTAGCCTACATCTTGACAGGACCTACTGCATCATCTATCCTCTGACCCCTTCCCTTTGGTTATACCCCGATTTGTTCTGCCTTTTGCCAAACCTCCGATTTTATTTCTTTTGCTCCCTCTATGTCTGCCAATCATTCATTCTTACTGTGTTCAGAATTCACCAGATCCCCATTCTCCTCCATCTGAAACCTTCCGTTTCTCTTTGCACCTCCTGATCATCTCCATTCTCCCTCCTGATATCCTCCCCCTCTATCTAACATCACCTACCCAAGGCTTACAGCTCGTGCCGCTGGTAGCTCTTGTCATTCCATCTGAATTGAATACCTTTTCTTCCATTGGTTAATTAAAGCCACTCTATCTCACATTATTAACATGACTCCTCTGAGATCCATCACATCCCCTGGCCAGTGAGTAAAAATGAGGCCGAAGGGGGAAGATAGAGGGAGAGTGAAAGAGAGACATAGGTGGCAAAAGAGAGTCAGGAAGAGGAAGGAAGAGAGAGAGCATATTGTGTAGAGACAGAGAGCCTCAAGAGTGATTCAGCCATTGTTACTCATCCCCTCCTTTTTGCAAGAGGGCTCATGTCATGAGTATTTTAAGTACTCTCCATTCCGTTGTTCTCCTTTAATCCTGTTAGATAACTCTCTTCCTCCCTCCTCCTTCTGCGCCTTTCTTTCTGTTTCTCTTCTTTCCACCTCCGCTCCCCGCTGCCCACTCAGCAAACGGCGAGTCTTATGCTCTCTGCCACAAAAGAGGCTAGAGTGTGCCTAAACAAGGTAGAAAAAGGAAAAGGGAGAGGAAGTGAGAGCATGAGGGAGAGGAGGAGCGCGGGAGAGGGAGGATGACAAAGATGTGGCGGCACTGGTAGGCGTTGGAGAAATCTGCTGGCCGGCGCAGGCTCATTTTTTATGAGGAGGGATGAGTGTGGACGAGGGCCAAGACAGTGGCGAGTGAGTTGTGAAGTGGAGCCTGCACCGCGTCTTGTAGTTAAAAGGAAACGGGATGGAGCTTGAGCTGATTTGAAATGCATGTGAATCAGACGGCATTGTAAAATTCGAATTTTGATATCTGAAAGAGCTGCCAAACAGTGAAGTGTGAGTGCGTCTCAATACTTTGGACAGCCGAATTAAAATCCAAACTCATGCCTCGCGCACACACACATCTTACAAAAAGACTGATTGTTCTGACAGAGAAGTGCCTTTTGTAACTTCGAAATCGAGCCTCCTTTTCCCATTCCCTGCTTTTTATAGAGTCCCATGATAAGAGGTTGAATCACGTTGGATTCTCACAAACAATACGTGATGCAATGTTTCAAACCTGCCTTGTAACCGCAATGCAAAACCAGCAACACTCCATCAACCTCACTGGAGCCGCTTCGACTTCACAAGAAATACATTTCCCACAAGCCCCCATCCCCAGCCCATCATTTACATGAGGACAATTACAAATGAGGGAGTTGTCGAGCAGGAGCCTGGCACTGTAGTTCATTTGCCAAGACGAGGCAGCCACTTAGCGCAGGTGAGGTGGGGCAGCCACATTCCTGCAGCTCCTTACATGCAAAAAAATGGGTCACAAGAGCGGAGGAAGAATTTGCCAGAGCAATAGCACAGACTAGTGGTGAAGGGTCAGAATGGCATGAAAGCAGTGGTCTTAAGTCTGTGCTGTGGATTCGAGAGTCTGTTTGAGGAATATTCAGTCAAATCTAACCACCCTAATTTCAGCTCTCACTGAAAGTGGATAATTCCCTTTGATATATGGTCGGCGCCTCCTTGAACAAGCCTAACCTTCTCATTCATCCTCTGACCAAATGGTTTTCTTACAGACTCCACTCTTCCTCCCACTGCCAAAGAAATTAATTCAACACAAAGAGGAGGTAGGTGGGGCAGGCACTCGTGCCGGGAAGGATTTGCATGACCCAAAAATGCCCTGCCTCTCCTCCGACTCCATAAATCAAAGGGAGAGAGAGAATCCCCCGACGCCTCCATTCTTTGTCCTCAAAGGTGATAAATTGATCCCTGGTTGGCTAATAAGCAGAGGCGCAGGGAGGCCCAAACTTCCCAAAGATTTATGCGGCGACAAGTGGATTTATAGAGGAGGAAATGTGAGCAATCTGGAGAACAAAATCTATTTACTTCATTCCTTCTCTCAGTACTCAGGAGATTTTAGATAGGAACTCCAGAGGGAAACCCAGGGGGCATGAGCATCCAAGAGGTAATGGATCAGGACAATAGAAATAGAGTATCTGTCGTGGAGGCTATGAAAGTGATGGAATTACCTGGTTTTGATTGATGAACATGTGTTTCCAATTACAAAGGATCTCAATCCATGTGAATATGCCCATGACTTTGAATGGGCCACAACTCAATACAGCTCTGAGTCGATTTTGTTCCCTGACTTTGCCCTCCTTTCATTAAATCTGATCTGATAACAGAGCTGATTGCTGAAAATCAAAATAATGGACACTTAAGCGATCTCAGGTTTGTCAGCAGTCTCACCAAATGAAGGGAGGCATGGATGTGGAAGGCAATCAAACAGCTTGCAGCCTTTGCCGGGCATAAGAGAAACCTTTTAAGGCAACTCAACCAGTCATTTTAATGACGTGAGGTGATACGCCGACAGGAAAAGCAGTCTTTTAAGAAGATGATCAATGCTATCATCTTCTCCAAAGCTGACTGGAAAAAGGGACAGAATGCAGTGGCGTAGAGTTTCCTAACAGTGCCCAAGGCAGATGGAGCTACCCTCCTTTCCTTTCTCTTCATCTAATTCTCCCACTTTAGGCTTAATGTGTTTTCCCTCTTCCTGTCCTTCCTCGCTGCCTCTTCCTGTTTCATACTCTGTTTCATCATCTCATCTGATCTCTCACACTTTCCCCTCTTTGTCATTTCATCCTCCATCGCCTAACCCCTTCTCCTTTTCAACTTTACGCGCTCTCGCTCTGTCTACCGCACACCCGCGCTCGCTGACAGCATGCTTATCCTGTTGTGTTGATGAGATATTTGAACGATTAGCATTATGCACGCTGAGCAGATTATGATAGCCTTTAGGGAGGAGCAGTTTCAGCATGATGGAAAGTTTTCAGCACGATAGGAAAGTCTGCTGATAAGGGGGTTTTGACTGCAGACAAGGTGTCATACAAGGATGTACTCACCTTTTCTTCACAGCAGCAGCCGTCCATAGTCCTCAATCTAAAAGAAAGATGGACAAGAAAATTCAGTTTGCTTCAGAGCTGTCTATAGTACTTATGTGCAGGGGAGAAAGCTTGACAGAGGACAAGAAATACGGCTATTTATAAAAGGATTAGCAATTACATTAAGTGGAAGAGGGCCGCCAACTGCCTGATTTATAAATAAAGCAGCAACACATGGCCATTTTTCACACCAACTATGCACATAACTCATAAGTTAAAGTTGCAGCTTCATAAAGTGCTTTTCAGAATTTGGATCTTTGAGTTTGCATGGCAACATTTCTCACCAAGACAGCTCACGTGGCAAATGTGATGCCCTGTCAACATCAGCCCGACTATCGCAAACATATGCAAATGTGTCTAAAATATCAAACCTCCTCCCACCCAAAGCGTATCTTTTTTGGGTTGCATGACGCCAATTCTGAATAGACATATGATGTACTATATAACTAATTCCATCTACGTCTGACAGTGACGCTACCCTGTGCCACTGTGGCAGCTGTGTTGGTACAGAGAGAGAGGGGGAAGCGAAAGGCAGATCACTTCCCAAATGCTCATTTTTAGCCGGCTTGTTTGGGCACAGCGCACCAGAGCTGACGAGCTGAGCGCAGAGTTTTTGACACAATGGTGTCAAAGTCGAGACTGTGATGTTCAGCTCGCACAAGTGAATAGCGTCGCACCTGCTGGCAACATGCAGACACAGACACAAACAGACTGTTATCAAATCGGCGTGGCAATTAGTGTGTTTGGGAGTGCTGCGAATCCTAATGACACATTTGCCTTACATTGTTTCAGTTGAGAGGCTCTCAGGGAGATGGCATATGGAATCTATCGGAGCTGCTGAAACAATGTGGTGATGGTGCTGCTATTCAGTCAGCAGTTCTGAACTAATATACTAGTGTTGTTTAATTCAGATAAATCACATTACTTCAGTAACTTTTAACTAGAGCTATGCTATAATACATGAAACATGCAGGAGAGTGAAGTGAGTGTAGAAGCAGATCCCTTCTTAGCTGCTACGTAATGTAAGAGTTGCTGTCTTGAGAGTTTTGTTTCTCCTCTTCGTTCGTTCTTGTTCTCAGAAATTATTTAACAGATGGGAGCCTCTCTGTTTTCTGTGCCATGCTGTGTCAGAGCGGAAATGAAGTGTCTTCCTTCAGTTTGACAGTTTGACTAAAGTAAAGCTAACAAATATATAAACTTTAATCAAGTAAAGATGTAAAAGCTGGCGTTACAGCTGCACTAATCGATTTTTTTTATGTGAAGCATGGGTCCAATGACGACAGCGTCTGTGTCTTGTGAAAGGTGTCCTCTGTGCTAATGAAGCTATGGTGAGTTAGTGTCTGACTGGCGGTTTTTCTCTCAGCGTTTCAGCTCTTTGTTACGGTTTTATGACCCTCAACTTCACTGTTTTGGTTCACTGTCACCGCTCTCATGAACAGTATTTCCGGTTGCAGCTGTTTTCAGTGAAGAAGCTTGGCTAAACCCACTGCCCAGCACCAAACTGCAGACAGACACAGCTAGCAACTAGCTGCTCAGCACAGAGTGGAGGATTTTGCAGCTGAAGAGCTGGTGGACACCAAAAGAGAACTAAAAGGGTTGTGAATATTAGGACTTGCATTCGCCGGTTGGTCAGAAACATGACTGAACCAGTGCTGTTTCTGCCTGGTGTGTAAATAGCCGGCTGTTTGAGAACCAGTTCGCCATATCAACTTTACACGGTGATCATATTTACATCTTTTTTTCCTGCTGCTCTCAAGTGATTGAAAAAATAAGCTAAAGCAGGATTAATATCAGCCACAGCACTGAGTGTTAATTAAATATTTCATTGATTTTAATGGTTTTGTCATCAAGAATATTGGATTCAGTTTGAAGTGTGTAATTGGGTGACATTCAAGTCACTCATGTAAATACATAAAGAGTACCTGCACAGTACCTGCAATGAGGTGCTACACCAACTAGTACTTAGTATTTAGTATTCAGTATCAGGCTCTGTTTGTAACTGGGTAGTATATTAGGTGACATTTCAAAAGTGTGAAATTGGTCACTTTTGGCTTGAAGCTGGTTTTACTTTGGTACTGTAATAAACACTGACTCCATGCCACAGTCCATTTCCTGTGCTGCTTATACAAGCCTGATGGCGCTGTAATTCCAATGCTTTGTCAGCAGCAAAGTGTGTTGTAAATTACAGTCATTTATGACTGGGTGTGATCTTCCCAGCATTCAATCAGAGCACTAAAAAAAATAAACAAATAAGGATTAGATTTTTTTTTTTTCTCTAACTGCTCCCACTTGACCGCCGTTTGAGAAGTCGTGAATGGATAAGTAATATCTTCACCTCCACCTCAACATTCTGGTGGTTTTATGAGTCGGGCTGGTGTCTCTGTTGGTTACTGTTCAGGGGAAGGTCATAAACAGGCGATTTATGCCTGAAGTGCGGCCAGGAATGCTGATGCTACTGTCAGAGGGCAGAGATACTGACTGGTTCGACTCACATTTAATGGAAACTGTAAAGTCCACAACTGCATGTCCTAAGTCACGCTTTTTACAGTGTGTGCTCACACAGAGAAAGGGTTAACATAGACGAGAAGATAAATACTGTGGCATAAGGAGACAGACGGATGATAACTTTTGCACCTTGTGACACTAAAAGCAGGTGTCACACTTTCAGCATCTTACATCACATTTCCAGGCTAATTTGAGGTCTAAGTGCACCGAGTGCGCTGCCAGCGCTCAAGTTAATCGTCACATGAAAAAGAAACCAGAACACTTCATTAGCTCTCAATTCTCCAGTGGTGTCTGCACTTCTGCAAAATATTCTTCAACACAAACACATGATTCGCAACACAAACTCACAACAGTGATCTTGAACACAACACCAGCTAATATGACGCCACTGCACCACATGCTTTTTCCACAGCAGTTATCTGGACTTTTAATCCACCATTGTTAAATTATGGGCATTTTAATTGCGATAGACAGGGTCCATTAGCATAGCTTCTTGGGTGGCCATGGCCATGTTTCTCTAAATCATTAGGCTAATTATACAAGCTAATTAATCAGTATGCTTGGAATGGGCTGCGTGAGCAGGCACTGCTCTTTGTTGGCTTGCATAATGAAAGGAGTCCATTTTTAGATGAGGAAAATGAAGAGGGGGAGGGAGAAAGAAACTTTGATCTCCAAAGTAAACATATGATTTTTGCATATCAAGTGCTTCGGCAAAGTGGGAAGAAAAAAAAAAAACGTGAAGTAGGTTTACAGATGCAAAAAGTCAAGCGAGATTCACATTTAGCAGCGCTTTGAAGATGCGGAATATGTTGCATGGGCGCAGCAGATAGGAGAGGTACGGTGTCCAACGTCCAATTATCACCGTCATTGTCATGCAAGACAAATCCAGGCTGTCAGTCATTTGTGCCACTGTGGCGTTTGAGGACAGTCAAGCAATTTCAATCATTTGCTCTCCTGTTACTGACACGAGCTTGGGCTTGGAAAGGTAAACATGAGAGATGGTTAATATTGATGTGTGTGTGTTTGTCAAAGCCCGTCTGTGTGTTTCCAAGAATGAGGAGGACCTCCGCGCTCCTCGGGCATTATTTAAGGTCCCCGGCGACCCTGTTATTTTCCACTCGTCAATCTGAAACCAGTCGATGGCAAAATCAATTAAGGCTCCATGTATGTGTAGTGTATGGTTATCACTGGGCGTGTATCCGTGTGCATGCATGTACATCAGGTACATATTCATGCTTTTTTTGCACACAACTAAGGGCGTATGAGAGTGAGTCACTGTCAGAAATTATTACTTACAAGCAGACATAACCAAACATCCTGCTATCCTGTCTTCAGTACGTGGTGGAGACACTGTCAGCGTTCAGGCAGGAGTCTATTTTTAGCAGCTCTCATTATGCACAACGGAAAATCACCTCCTCAAAGTACATGAAGCATGTTTACAAAACCTAATGGGACTATGCTGATAACACAGCAACCCGTAGTGGCTACAGTGTGTGTTGGTTGATGCTCATCCCCATGCATCTGAATATGTGATTATGTCCGCTAACTCAGCATTGATCGATTGTACAGTGATCTAAGTGTTCAGCTGTGAATGGACAACGGTACGATACACAAAAGCATGACATTTCCTGATCTATCTCTTTCTCTCCAGGGAGATTCTGAGGAGTTCTCTTCTTTCATCACTCTGGTCCGAGGCAGCAATCGCAATAGATTATTCCAAACGGGTAAGATCCACCTTCCTTGAAATTGTGTTATTTAATGAAACGCTCCATCTATGACAATCATGGGTGACCAAAATCCAGTTTTCAATGTTCAAATGTCAACAATTTAATAACGTCAACCCATAGAAATCAAATCAAGGGTCAAACGGTTAAATGTCATTAGTATAGATGAATGTAAGGACAGAATACATGTCTGCACATGATCTATTGTTCAGTCACAGTAAACTGATTTCTTGACTGCCTGACTTCTATCATCTGATGTGAAATAATACTCAAGCTCGGCAAACAAGTTAAGTTTGATTTCCTTTTTTTTGGAGCCAGGCGAAAGGTTGAACAGTAAATGCCCTTTTCACTGGCTGTGTTTACAGTATTAATACAGTCGACTGTCCTGCTATAATCACATTTCAAACATTTGAACAGCATTTTCCTCCTGGACGTGTACAGATCACTCCCAGTGCTGCTGTTGTTTTGCTTCTGTTCTGGGCTGATGCTTAATTGTGGACACAGATTTCACCATGAAACTGCACCAGTTGATGACTTACTATTTTTTGTATGAGAGGTTTTCCGAATCTGTATGCTTAAATGTGCAAATGAGGCATTATTGACTCAAATATGTGCTAATTAGCGTAGATTTCCAGATTAGAAAACTGAAAACTGGATGAAGCCAGGTTCAAAACTAAGCCTGCTGGAAAAACCCTCAGAAGAGAGACCAGAATAAAACTGCAAAGTTTGGTGTATATAAGTGCTAGAAGAGAAAAACTCACTTGGAGATATGTCTTGTAAAAGTCCATACAATTATAGTCCAATAATAAGGCTACAGGTGAACATGGTAAAAATAAAAACATCCCCAGCTGATTACTCAAACAGTTATCTTTTCTTTCTAATATGATTTAATGGTTTAAACATACAAAGAAGGCATTATCTAATTAAACCTGCTAATTTGCATAAATTTTAGAAGAGAAATCTGAGCTAAAATAAACACCTAAATGTGTATTTTGGATGTTTTCTTCACAATAGTTTGAAAGTTTTGGGGCAAAATAGCCCAAAAATCTTAAAATTGACCATTGCATGAAAAAACAATGTCTTCGTCTGTCGTGCCTGGCCTTAACTGCTTCAGATGTATCTGCCATTGCTCAGGATGGCATAATGACACACATAAAGCATGCTAATGGTGCCCTCTGGAGTACAACGATCTCCACTGCTGCTGCTGCTGCTGCTGCTGCTGCTGCTCTGCTGTTTGCACGGCGGATGTTCTCACTTTAAGACTGTGGAGATGACGCATCCATTCGCACGTCTCACAGCGTTTTGATAGAGGACTGACAGGTGCTTTTAGCACATTGTTTAGGCCCAAGTGCACATGCAAACACACCACAACAAGAGGCTTCCCGGGAAAAGCCAGCAATAATTACAGTAGGTGACCCAAATAAAAACACAATGAATAATATTTTCACTCGAACGTAATTGCCTTCTTCTGCATCATCACATGTAAAAGTAACACTTTACACAACACTACAAATGCTCGACTATACTGCAATAAATTAACACGTCTCCGGTGAAATACCCCGAGGAATAACTCATCGTTGCCGTCATTATAATAATGTTAAGATAATTAAAAGTGCGGTTCACGTCCTTTGGAAGCGGCGTGGAGTTACCCTCGATCACAGTGCTGTTTTCAGATCAATGAGGAGTGCTGAGGTTTCCCCCAAAGGACTTGTGGGTGCAGCTGTAATTGGAGCGTTTGTGTTACTGCGAGTTACTGTTCCCTGGGCAGAGGCCAGCGTACACCAGAACACTCCTCTGCACGTCCATAGGATTTCCGATGAACTTATCAAATGTACCTGCAAGGAAAGCTTCGCTTTGTGCTATTCTGAGCTCAACTTATGGCACTGCTGTTCTAACCCACTGTCTCCTCACTGGGACCCGGCCCTGGCCCTGGCTTTTATTTCTTATTATGGCCGGCAGCCTCAAATATATTCCCAAGCGTGTTAAATGGCTGTGTGTAAACACCACGAGGCAATGATGCTTTTCACTCAGAGCATTTCACACATATGATGCCCCCTGTCCCTTGTGGTGGTGACTGTGAAAATTTGTGAAAATTTGTCGGGAGGCTCAGGTGGCAAAGTGATTCGAATTAAAGATGACAGCGACAAATGTAGCTTCAGTGGAAAGGCAAGACAAAAACAGTTAAGTACAGACAAGTGAGTTAGACTAAGTTTGTGCCTGAAGTATTGTAAATGACAGCGGCAAAATTGTCACTCTCGCAGTCTGTTGGAGGCCATTTGAATGTCCTGTTCAAGAACCATTAAGGCATTAAATTTAAATTGAATCTGCTGTTTCTTCTCAGAGAGAGAGTCTTTAAAACCCTTGTTAAATCATGCTGTAGTGCTATTTACTGAGAACGGTAGGTACATAGGTGCCCTATACCTGTCAGATGGAGTTGTGTTATATAAAGCAGAATTTGCAGCAGTAGGCAGGCGACCTGGTTTAGGATAGCAGCAGCCAAAAAACTTTCCAAAGACTACTTCCTGAAACTGATAACGGAAAATGAGATGTGACCTGTTTAACAGTGAAAAATGTTGCCTTTTTACAGCAAACTTGGGGGAAAAATGTGACGTGACCAAGCCATAAAGCATTGCTGCTGGGCTGAACGAGGCCTCTTAATGTTAGAAAAGCTTCATATACTGGGGAAAGTATATTTTGGAGTTCCTCCAGTGCTATGTGTGGTATGACCTAACTGACTACTGGTCCGTCCTTCTATCTCAAGGGGTCAGTGCACCCCATATAATTTTGTCTCCATACTTCTTAAATTTGATAAATTGTGTTATGGCGAGCAAAGAGTGTGTGTGTGTGCATCCGAGCATGTGTTGTGGGCCAGCCCTGGATGCAATGATTTATTATACCGCTTGAAGGGACTTGTACTTTCATGAGGTCACACGAGTAACATGGCAGTCAGGCAAAGCACAGTTCTCTCTGGCCCTGCCGGCGACAAGGAGGCATGCCAAGCCAGCTAAAGCAGACTCCAGTTTGCACATACTCAGGTACAAAGCTAAGTATATATTCATTGTGCAAACTCACACACCTACTCACACACGGATGCGCACGCACGCACACACAAACAAAATCAAATACTGTAATCCAAGCTTAATACTGCTTTATCACCTGCACAGGAGGCTGACGTTATGCAAATGCACATAAGCTATTCCAAAGGCATGTCAGATTTAGGCCCTGTCTTTAATATGTCTTTTGAGAGGTTAATTCTATGCAAATACAGCCTCTGAGTTGAGTTGAGGATATTTTTCTAATAGCACTAAGGGGGTGCCACCCACATGCAAAGTGGAGTCTTTTAGATTGACCTTGGATGATTGTTTTGAGGGAGGGTTTTCAGGGTATTGCCACTATATTTCAGGGTTTCTGCCAAAGCAGTTCATTTCCATGTTCAGACTTGCGCTGAACGCATATAGCAAAAGCAGGTGCACTCTGGCACGCACTGACACTGATCTTTAGAACTACAGTCAAATTTGCCAAATGACAGTAATAGGAAAATGGAGCGAGGCTGAAGTGAGTGAGCTTTCTGAGTTACAGACACAGCTTTGGTCTTCTTACGTTCCCTCACAGGTGTCATTTGTCACATTGTGTGAAGTATCAAAAAAGAAAGGGGGAAAAAAAAACACACCTGCAAGCCAGTTTTCTTGAGAGACACAATGCACAATAAAAAGAAAATAGGAAAAAAAAAAAATGAATGTATCAAATGTGACATATTTGTGCTTTTCCCCATAAGTATTCCCTTTGCCTGCTCTCTGCGCAAATACAATGTTTGAAAAGCATGCTGATATTAGAAATACATTTCATCCGCTGATTTCTTTTGCTTTCAAATGATGGACTAAGCCTCTCAGGCAAGCAGTGTGTCGATGCGAGTAGATTTTGGGGCTGTTATCGACAGAATGGCAGAAACTCGTGTGGCTTTATTTCTTTTCTGTATGACTTTTCAGTTTATATTCATAATGTGTGTAGGGTTTTTTTTTTTTTTTTTCAAACTAAGCTTTGTGTCATATTTTCTGTTCATGTTTTAGATGCAAACCTTATCCCTCTGACTCTTTCTCATCTTCTAGGTGGGGGCAAAGGGGGCATTCATTTCAGTGGTGTGTCGGCGAGGTAATACTGCAGCATCGGGCAGCATGCTGGCACCTGCATGAACCCGAACAGAGAGGCCTCATTTCTTGGTGAGTCGGACAAGTGTTCTTTCAAATTGGCCAAACCTCGCAGTCCAGCTGTTTGCCCTTGTCGCAGCTCATTTAGCAATAACTTCATCTCATTCATTTTTGAGGAAAAAAAGAGCGTAATTGCAAAATAAGCTGCAGCATATTTCTCTTCACTCTAAGCTTTTAATATGAGAAAAGCAGCTTTCGGAATAAACTGGAACAGCGTCTTCATTGAAAAACCACAGAACAGTGTGGGAGAGTCTTTTTAAAACCAAACCCGAGCCTTTGTTTTTAATGGAGATGCAGCCTGTGATTTTTGAGAACGGGACAAAAAGACAGCGGTTTTAAGTGTGACTGGCACATTCATCTGTTTCATTGGAAAATTTTGTAAAGATTCTTTTAATTTACTACATTTCTCCATCCGCCCGTCTTTGACAAACATAAATAACAATAAGAATATCATGAGTGGTACTGTCACAACTGAAAGTCCCTATCAAATACATTTTCTATTCATCAGTTTTAGTTAGTTTTACTGCAGAGGTGGTAAATATGGACCCAGGTTGTGACGAGCCGAGTTAGCACAAATGCTCACCTTTAGATCTGAAAATATGTCAAATAATGGCATGTTCTGATCCCTTGACATGCTCATGTGCTACACTTTAAACCCAGAGATAGAACTCTCAAGGTAATTGATAAACTCCTATTGGACGCTTCAACATGAGTGAAAAGTCTAGAGTTCAAACGGCATTTGTGTACATACATATGAAGAGTCAGCTTTGTTGTGTGCAAAAAAAATAGGTTCCCTGTTGGATTGCAAGAGTCATGAGACTCAGGAAACAAAATGAAAGACTGAATCCTTCACCTTTCATCATCTTTCCTCTGGAGCACTTTATCACATATTAAAACCTCCAACTTATATTTATCAAGGTTTTAGAGCTTTAGAAGTACCTGACACAATCTTTTCATATGATTGTAGCCTTTTACTGTACATTCAAGCCTCTTTAAATGGCTTGCACCATCATTAGCAAGAATGTGTGGAATCAAAAAAATGCTTTTTATTCTCAACAACTCCTCCGCCTGCTCTGGAAAAAAAAAACAAAAAAAAAACTGAACCGTAGTTTGAGGCATTTAAATTTCATGTGGAGCTTTTCCGAGGGAAGAGGAAATTAATTTGTGAAACAACACAAACAAAGAAGATTGGAGGGGAAATGGGAAATGGAAACAAAGACGAAGACAGGGCTAATCAAGAAGGAACCAGACAAGTGGAGACAAACTCTGCGGCAAGTTCAGGCGGGATGGGACCGTGGATAGAGGAAGAGAGAACGAGGACGAGATCACAGAGGGACAAACGCGACAGGACTCATGACAAGCTCACAGGCTGTGTGGCTTAATGTCCGTCTTCATGGACATTAAATTATTGACGTCAGGCAATGACCATCTCCGTAATTTACTTTCACTGTCAGATGAATACACTCGATATCTGAAAAGGCAGACATGGGATCAGATTAAAGCATTAAGAACATTATAAATATATAAAGTTTAAAAATAGGCATCGGCGCCGGGGCAGCGTACATCATTCTAAGTAGTCCGAATTTGATCATGGGACAAATTCAAGGAATTGTTTCCCAGATATGACAAAGGTCTGAAATACTCAAACCCGTTCTCAGAAGAGAAAATCCCTGCCCTGAGCCTGTGCGATGATGTAGCTGAGAAAATACATTCAGCGGGGTATAAATATTGCACGGTGAGTACATGGGAGGCTTTTTGGTCGATGAATTATTACAAAGTCCAGTGGCTTTATGCCAGCCTCAGAGTATATCTTGCTCAGCTTCGCCCTGCAATAAGCTGTGGCTGGGGAATTGTGGTTATAGGCACGCCACAAATAACTACCAACGATACCAGGAATCCATCACACTCATCCCACATGTTGGGTGCTTACACTTGAGTGCACTCGACAACAGCTGGTTAGCACACACACAGAATAGCCTGTGAGGCCTGAGTCAGGGCAAGAAAGCACTCCAACATGTGGACTGTAGTATAGACAGTTTAGAAACCATTACGCAGTATGTTCTAAATTCTGCTTTTACATTCCCTCCATGGACACTGTGTGGAGGTGCTGTCAGGAGGCAGGACTGAGCAGGAAAATGTTTACCTGAGTATTCACCTCCAGGATGCTCGGATAGATGGTTCATCCCCCAACAGTGTAAACCATGCCAACTCCTCGTGCTCACTCGAAGAGAAGCAAATCTGGATGAGCGATGATGAGTCTATTCGCTCAACATCAGTAGAACAAGGTTATGAAATGAGCCCGTCCTCGGCTCCCCCCCCCCGCTAAATCACTTTTCATTTGCGCGAGATAATCATGTAACTCAGCCGAGCTTGAAGTTAATGGTTCATGCATCTGATTGTAGCGACACAATGAGAATAAAAGAAGATCAAAATAAGCATCTAAATGGGAAGGGACTTTTGCTCGGCGCGCCGTATTGTCGAACCAAAGAAATGTCGGGCAGGTTGTGTCTTTTGGTGATTAGCAAAAAAAAAAAAAAGCATAATCCCCAGAGTGCTGACATATTTCTTTTGAAAACCGCCTGTCTGAAAAAGACAGATAGGCTCTAGAAAATGGATCAAATCTGTTTCATGTCAGATAGCAGTGAGGGGGTTTCCCAGGGTGAATCTCCACTAAACTACAAACAGACAGGATTAGAGATTGAAGTACTGGCCACAGTAGATCAGGAAAATGCAAATAAAAAAAGAGGAAAATATTAAATGATTAGTAACAACTTATGATAACACCCAATTTCCGTATATTAAACACAGTACATCCCTCTGCAGCTCTGCAGCACACTGTGTGCTCTGTGAATCAGCAGGGCTGTTCAGAGGCACAAATTTCTAACCGTCCCCAATTTGTTGGAATAAAAGTGGTAATTCTTTAACATGACACTGCTATTGTGATTAAGAGGAAAGAAGTGCAGGAAATTTATTTTATTTCCTCTGCAAAGGAGGAATAATTTTGCAGCCGAGCCGAGCCACAGTGTGTGTTTAATGAAATGCGCGGATTTATCTCAAGGCGCTATGGGTGAGGTATTTAAGTCTGGTGCATATTTCATGACCGCTAACTGCACTCCGGCTGCTCATTACTCGTGTGACAGGTAACGGTTGTGCTACCTTCTGAAATGCATTAGAGGATCTCGCTCTCATGCAAATGCAAGCACATGTGCACATGTACAGGCATGCGGAGAAACAAACACAAAAGCACTAGTGGAGCAGAAAATAGCATTGGTTGTTTCTTACAGACATGAATAATTACATGGTTCCCCTTTCCGTATCTCAGTGCAAATATTTGTGGTAAATGTCCACGTTGCAAAAGCAAGTGTTATGATCCGTTCAATTAAAAGCTCTGCATGCTTAATCCGATTACAATCCCCGAAAGGAATGAAAGAGATGTTATTCCACATCCCCCTTAGGATCAAACTTTTGGGGAAATGCCATTTTAGCAGTCTGAGCTGTCAGTGAATATCCTGGCTTCGAATTGAATCATCAAATGTAGATATTTGGCTATTTTTCAGCCAAATGGTGGTGCTCAGCCAGCCTTTATCGAGTGTGACACGACCACAAGATGGTGCTGTGCTTCACCATTTGCCCTGTAAGGCTCAACCCAGAGGCTCCATCTGAGGTGATTTACCTCCAGTCATGAATGTGACTGGCTTCCATTCATTTTGATTTGCTGTAGCCTCGTAGATTTACATGCAAATGTTAAATAAATGTTGGGAATCTTAATCGCTTTTTTTTTTTTTTTTTTTTTTTTTCAGTCAAGTGAATTGCATTGGTCCTCCTCACAAAACTGCACAGGCTGCAGTAATTTAGCTGTAACATCCATGAATACACATGCATCTCTAATACTGTGGATTTTAATGCTTTTCTTAATTATCAGGTGAAAAATATAGATGTTCCCCTGAAGATCAGACAGGGAGAATGTAAAAATAGAAACCAAACTCTGTGCAGAGAATCGACTTCTGTCTGTGAGGCTGCAGATTTGTGCATAAGGCTGGCATGGGGACATAGATGTACTGCAAGCAGCAGGAGTGTTGATGAGAAAATAGTTTGGATTGAAATTATAGTCAAATCCAGTAGATGGCAGTCTGTCAACACAGAATCTTTCCACCCACTGTCTTCTCACTCCCACAGCTCCTCTGGTAGGTGTGCCTCTGTCATCAGGAGAGGTCCCTGACTTGCAATGTCTAGCCTGCGCGGTGTGACGGGTGAGCGCAAAGTGACAGCGCAAATGAACTTTCGCTGCTGCTGCAATGAAGTGGACAAGCTACTCGGATGTGGCATGACTAAAAAAATAAAGAAATAAAAAGCACGTGGATCAGTGGCTGCATGATAAAGTCGCACACACCTCTGCAGCGTTTTCCCCTCCTTCATTTTCTCCTCTTCTATCCATCGCGGTCCATCTCTCTCACACTTGCACAAAGCCGAATGGCGTCACCACCCACCACACGCGTGCGCACACACACCCCGCATAACACACACACACACAGACACACACAGACACACACACACACACACACACACACACACACACACACACACACACACACACACACACCTCCTCGCCATCTGTCTGTGCAGCGGCCCGTGTCTCTGGCACTGGGAGCAGTTGGGAGCAAGAGAGTGAAAGAGAAAGTGTCTCTTGGCTCTGTAGCCCTGAATCCCACTTCCTCTCTTCTTTCTCCTGCTGTGCTGTTGTCTATCAAACGGCCTCACGACATCACGCCGTCCACTGATGGGCCCTCCCTTGCTATTGTAACACCTATGCTTGATGCCATTTGGAGAACAATCAAATTCTCCCTCGTCGGAGCCTCGTGAGCAAAAGAGATGGCGGACGTGTGCTCGGCGTGTTCAGTGATTTCACTTCACAGCTATGAGAGCTCATTTCAGCTCAGTTCATTAACTACGGGGTACACATTTCCTCGCAAATGTTAAAGCCTACAGCTCCACAAGAGGAAAAATAAACATGCTTGATTAGCTTATGTATTAGGTGTTTGGAATTAATGCCGCAGATGGCAGAATCACACTCACCATTTCTTGAGAGGCAAGAAATATAAAGGAAAAGAAAGTGTATTCACGTGCCCTGTGACAAGATGATCACTGAATCTGGATGCTGCTCTCCGGACGTGATTACCTCTCCTGAAGTTGTCAAAAAAGCTGCATGACCTTTTGTGCACGCTTTCTGTGCATATTTGCCAGTTTATCGAACATGCAAAATAAAATACATAAGAAGCCAGAAATCCCAGTATCTGCACACAACAGAAGTCCACTGTCGTATATAGGTGATTCTTTATCGTTGAGATTGTTTTCCGGCTGTACAAGATTTCCCTCTCTTTTCAGTGAATTTTCATAACTGTGCGGCTTTACAAAGAGCTTTGTAGGCAGCTTAAGTAATTCGAACAAAAAATGCATTCCCTCTCGCTCGGTCTCCTCCATTTAGACAGCAAGCAAAAGTGCCTTCATACCGGTGCTATATTCAACTGGAGTGATAAGAAATGGCAGCTATCAGCAGGCGGTTTGGGAGCCGCATATGACTGTTATTGTGTGTGTATATATAAAAATTGATTTATGTGGCCTATCACTTAGCAGGCGCAATATGTGGATGAATATGGGCTAATATAATATTATGGAACGAGTGAGAGGGTTAAGGGAAGGGCCAGGCGCCGCCTCAAGGTGAAAAAAGTATGATCAAAGTCCAAAGACTTATAATAAGGCACGTCACTACTCCATGACAGACGCGATATTTCAATGTTGAAAGCAATGTGACACTGTCTACTCGCTGCATCTGCAGAAGGAAGACAATATTGTTTCACACAATCTGATGGTGTTCCATGGATGTTGCGTATTATTTTCAATTTTCAGCCACATAAGGGTGCTGTCTATTTGAAAAAAAAAAAGATGTTTTAAATATATTACAGACTACAGAGACTGTATTAACGTTATTGGGTTGGAGGGACTTCTAACACTTTCCCCCCCGTGAGCCAAAATAATACAATAACATTGAATCAACTAATTCTACCATTAACTAAAAGAGACAAAATCATTTCAACCGTAATATCTTAATGGAACAATGGTACACACAGCCTCCATTCAGCATTAAAAATTGAATAATCAGTTGTTATATTTGTGGAAAACATAACAAAATGGGGACAATTTGAGTCATCCTGTTTCTTTTTAGATAATAAATGATTGTTGCTGCCCTGAATAAGAGGCCTAATGTGTTATCCTGAACCTCAATTATATTATGGGCTCATTGAACTTTTTTCCTTTTGTGAGGGTGGGAAGGACGGTTGGCAGAGATCATGTTTAATCATATATACCTCCATAAAGATTCTGTGTTTCTCAAATCCCATATAGGGAAGGGAAGGCTCAAATGAAAAATAAATGTGGGGTAAGAAAACAAAGCAGCCTCCATCTCCCACAAAAACGTAAACTACGCCAGCAAAAAGAAAAAAAGGAGTTCAAAGTGTCCAAAATCTAAAAATACCTAATAAATGCATGCATTCATGTGTATGATGTTTGTGTACATGTTTAACTACAAAAACAAAGCTCATGATTTCAAATTTTGAACAAAATCTGACGCCATTCTGAAGGGCTTTATTTGCAGTCTTGTAAACAAATCACAGATCTGAAAAGCTACTTTTCTGTTATGAATATCGGTCTCTCCTCCCCATTAAATGCAGTAGGGAGAAACGGGCTTGGCGGGAGCAAACAGCCTCATGTTTACCCCTTGGCGCAGAGCTGGTGCCATGTCCAGACTTGTAAATCAGGCCCATTGAGGTAGCATAATGCTGATGATTATGACAGCCAGTCGCATGGGAGTGATAGAGGGACGTTGAGTTATGGGCTTGGGGAGGATGCCCAGAACTGAAGAGTCTCACAAATGGAGAAGCACTTTCACCAAAACACAAGTCCCCAGATGGGGACTAATGCTGCAGTTGGCGGCTGTGCCACCCAAATGAGTGCACATTAGCTGCACAGAACCCACAGAATAGTGAAGTATGTTTGTTTTGTTTTTTTTATTTCACAGCTCTGCCGCTTCACTCTATTACCGCTAGATAATATTTCAAAAAACACACAGACTGAATAAAAGAACAGGGCGCAGCCAAAGTATTTTGAAAGTGCTTTGTATTGCACTGGCATGCAATGCATCACTTAACTAGATGACTTCAGGATGGGAAATGCATTACCGTTCACTGTATTACCAAAGAATGTACTGTTTGCATTCTGCTTTATTCATTCTACTCGTCTTTGCGGATGAACGATCATTCATTCGCATTGATCGCCAGCCATGATAATATAATCAGGCGTAAAGCCTGACAAGGCTGGCCGGTCCGATAGATCAGAGCTGCTGACAGCAGAGCTATGCACAGGTCATAAACCCTCACCTTCCCTGTTTGACCCCACATCAATTTGGCTCTTTCCAATATGAATGCAAATAACAATGCATTTTTGGTGACATGTTTATGGTTATCTCTGTATCGCCGCTCGCTCCGCCTGCTGCCCCTAAATGTGCTGATGTTACCGAGTTAATGGGATTGAAAAAGGTAACCTATTGCTCACTGGTGGTCAGCTCGCCACAGCCCGCCCCTCTGACACTTCCCCAAAACGTAAACAAAAGCGTCCGCGCATGCCCTTGCTCACACACACACATACACAGTCACACCTACATGTCCTCCACCCCAGTCACTTGTGTATGCATTGAGCTGATAAGTACTGCGGTTCATTTTCCCCATGGCAAAGCACAGTAAAAAACTGGGGAGTAATAATTGCTTTGGGGGGGGCGAGACGAGGATGGCTAAATATGCTTGATTGCCTCCTAAGCTTCGGTGCTGTGTAATGAAATATGGCTGCTGCAGACAGGGGCTCCCGTGCGATAGCTTTCTTGTCACTTTCTCACTGGCTTTTTTTTTTTTTTTCTCCCCCCCTCCCCCCCTTTGCTCTCCCGTCCTGGCATTTTCGTCTTTGCTCACCCGTTGCCTTTGTTCCAGAATGGAGTCCATCAAAGCATTTGTTGCCATTGAACACTTATCTTAGCTATAATGTAATAATTACGGGGGCCAAATCCAGCCTAATTGAGTATTCCTCACCACATCAAAACGGCAGGCACCCTAATATTCCTCTGTTCTACAATTTAATTTGTGGATTCATTAGCATGAACAGGGTGTATAGAGAGAAACCAGATAACAAGGAACTCAGCAAAACACACTGTTGATGAAGTCAGGTTGAAGGGGCGAGTAACAGGCATATCCTCACCAGGGTAATTATATTACCCTGTCATTTACATTTTAGGACCCTAAAACTCCAAATTAATGATTCTGTTTCCACTAATATCCATAAAGAGCTTTTAAGGTAACTAAATGTGGAGTTGGCTTGTTTGCGAACTACATTTGCACTGAAAATTGACTCTGAATGAACAGGAATGAGAAGTTTTGGGCAGACAGACGAATGTAACATTCATAATCATCACTGCTAATCATCTCATTCGACTGCCATAAAGCCCTACAATAACGTTTTAAAAAGATAATGAGTCAAATTAAAGCTCACCCAGTGTTGCTGGGGAAAAAAAATAAAAAAAATGTTTATCCCCAACCCAGTTTTGTTGAAACCACCCAAAGCACATTTCTCCCTGTTGGTTAAATAAGTAGCTAATCATTTACAAGAATATTAGTCCACAGGCTTGTATGGGCACAGCAGCATCTGCTAATGCATTTAGCAAGGAAATAGCCTGAGAAAATCTTCCCAGCACATTAAATGTAAGACTCTGCCCCCCCGTCCTCCCCACCCCCACACCCCATTTTGCTTCCAGAATAACTCACAAGCCTAATTTGTTGTGCTACTTAAAGGAAAATGTAATTACACTTGTTTTCATTATAATTCACAAAGCCAATCGATAACTGTGGTTGAGTCATTCTCTACTGCACATGCAATTTTATGTTCCTTCAACTGAAATTTGGTTGCAAAACAAGTCTTTACTATATGTTGTCTGCGTAATGGTGCTGATTAAATCAACTAATTAAATGAGCAAATAAGAGCTTTAATGGCAAATACTGTACAGTAAACTGGATTGTTGCCCTGTTTAGTCAGCGATCCTTGTTGTTTGTAATAAATGTACAGAAAATGGCTGCTCTTTACTCTGCACAGACAGGTTGATTAAGCTATTCATCCCTTCTGCTCCTCTTTGTCTTTCTCATTTATGCAGTTCTCTTTCCTGAGACGTCAACCACAGGATGAGGCCTGCGGCAGGTAAGGGACCGAAAAGAATAGCTGATGAGCTGAGGGCGAGAACGATCTGATCGCGGTTTTGCATCATTTCCCATTTGCTCAAATTCCACACGACACGCCGATGGCTGCTCACATGCTGTGTTTTCTTTACGTGTTCACATCTGTCAGTGTTTGGAGCTGATCGTGAGTTCAAATATCCGTCTTTGTTTAAAAGAGGAGTTGCCCATTTGGAGCACAGAGGATACGTCAAGCGATATCAAATCAAGCGCTAAGCTGAATCTCGACTCCAGCTCAATCCCTCCCATCTCCTGACCTGCAATGGGGCGGCGGCGGGGGGGGGGGGGGGGGGGGGACAGACTATATCTGGCAACCTAAACCTTTTTAAAGTGACTGAGAGAGTGAGGGAGACTGACTGGCACTGATGGGACCAGACTAGGACTGTGCGATGCTGTGCTGCACTGCGCCCGGGCCTCACAAGCCTGATTGATAGAGTGTGATGAGACTGTCACTGAGCAAGGAGAGCAGCAGTGAGATAGGCTGGATGGAGGGAGGGAAGTGGGCTGACCAGGGTGGGGAGATAGAGAGAAATAAATTTGAGAACATGTGAAGGATGAAGTGGGGGAATGAAGTGGCTGGATGGAATGTGTTTCGGACACATGAATGATGGGGAGGTGGAGCGGTGGGGGGGGGCACTGATGGAGAGGTGAGTCAGATATTAGAAGGCTGAAGGCTCCGCTGATATGCAAGTTAAGTTTGGCAGAGACAGATTTGGATGACTTGATATGTTTTGGAAACAGTATAAAATCTTTAAAAAAAAAGTGTGGTTTATCCAAAATAACAAATATTCCAGAGCAATCATTGGACAAATAAGGCTTGCACTTTATTTAAAGGGGTTGGAAGATGAAAGAAAACATTTCACTTAATTCTGGCATCAAGTCATGCAGATACTTTTATCTGCTGAATAAATAAAATGGAGACGAATGACATTTTTAATTTGGTGCTTATATAATTACAGCGGTAATTACTTTTTACTGAAAAATAGTCCCTATGTAGCTGCTCACAGTGATTATCCAGGCTAAGAAGGGCACATTTATTTTAAAAATGCTGTTCACCTCTGTGAGCACTGCAAACTTCCATCCACTGCCATTGTGTTGGTGAACTTTAATGTGAAAGCATTTAACGTATATGCAGAGAAATAAATAATCAGGGCCTTTTTAATGGGAACATCCGCAAAGAAGTTCACGCAGAACATAAAGGCAACATTTCCACTCTCCAAATGCAATTAAGTGAAGAAGCTTGATCACAAAAAGACAATCTTAGTATGTAAAAATATCTCATGTTGGAAATAAAGTCAGAATTGGCACCCAAAAAAATCTAAAAAAACCACAGTTATCCAGCTATTTGATTTACAGAACTGCATATTTCCTATCACATTCGATCTTGTGGACACATGGACTCTTGGCAGTGAATGGAATACAGGCTGAGCTAAAGCCCTGTTCTGGGAATTCCACAGTTAGTGATTTCAGACTCAATAAAGGCACCATGTTTTACTTTTATCCTTGCCTGAGGAAAAGAAGGCTGACTCACCAGAACGCCAAAGTTATTATTAGTGCCTCACATGTGCGGAGAGAAGCTATGTGTATGTGCGTACGAGTGTGTGAAAGACAGAGAGAGAGAGGCTGAGCTCCAGCAGTGGTAAGTGCATGCAGGAGCAGCATGAGGATCTCTTATCTGCCGCCTGCCAAGCCCTGACCGGGGCCCTGACTCCTGCACTCCCTCCCCCCATCACCCCCCGTCCCCCTCTAACGGGGCTTCCCAGTAGTCTGCTACAGGCAAGGCGGCCAGGTGAAATGAGCAATTCCCATTCAGGGACAGGAGCGCTGCACAGACTCGCCCTGTGAAATGGCTGCTCACTTTGGCAGATCAATGCACTCTCTTTCCCTCGTGCACTGCCGCTGAGTGATAGCCAGGAAGGAAAAGCAGGGGAAAAATGAGTGTGGACAGAGAGAAGGGAGAGGTGGTTTGTGTTTGTCTGTGTATATGTGTGAGTGTGTGAAGGGGGTAGGGTGTTAGCAGGGCATTTAATGATATTTGCCATGGCTGCTCTGAGTGAGTGCTGTTGGAGGAAAATGGGAAACGCTTTGCATAAACTCAAAAGACATGCAATATTGCTGTTGCCTCTCTGGAAAGAGAAAGTCGCGTTCCCAGTCCCACCGGATATGAGAATATTCAGCTGCTCAACTGGAAATTTTGCCAATATGAATGATATTAGTGACTATCATATTAACATGCTTCGCTATGGCAAAATGAATTCCGTATCTCGACAGTGATGAAACTCATATTTATATCATCGGCACAGGTTGGACATACAGTTTCAAGGGCAATGCTGTGAGATGAAATGAGCATTATCTCAGTTAATTTTCTACCAGATAATCGTGCAGACTCAATAACCTGTGGATTTCTTCTTTTTTTTTTCAATACTGTGTATGTATTTTGCATACTGTGTCTTTGTTCTGCACTCATGATGATGCAGAAAGGAATAAATCAGGACTGTGTGCAGGCTGGTGTGTGCCTATCCACTGATGCCAAAGATACAATGACATATCTATATATTCTAGATCTATATATGGAAACTCCTTAATCATTTGTAAAAAATGAATGATGTCTTGTTTATGATCCTTAGCATTACTGGTGATTCATATTATATTCCATATCAAAGAAGACCTATCGTTAAACTCAATACAGATCTTTCTCATTGTTAAATTTGAATATCACAGGAGGGACAAGCTGAAAATAAAATAACGGGCGGAAGAACCATTTCCGAAATTCACACACTCTCCGACTTGTAGGGGCCCTAAATCATATCTGGCAACAGATGATTTCAACAATGCACTTCCCTGATTGGTTATTGGTTACATGGTCTTGCTAGCATGAGCTCGACCTTCAGTGATTCATGGTCAAGTCTTTCATCTATATCACAAAACTCACCCGTAAATCTGTCATTTGCACGATCAACACAATATTTTTCTCATTTGAACAAAGACAGCAGATTTATAGTGTAAGCTACAAAGCTGCACAAAGGATTTGAGATTTTGAGTAAAGCGCTATTATTATCATCAACATTAATACGATGAAAATTATGCTCAAGCCTTGCAGTGAGATAGGCTTGATTACATAATCTGTCCAGACTGTCAATACTATTGACCGAGTCTAACAATTTATGGTTAATAATCTGTACGAAAGGAAAAAAAATCAAATTGTTATTATCCAGATATCAAATGTCTCTTCTTAATGGGACAAAAACAGGCAGAAAATCAATGCGCAGATCAAGAGAATATGTGTTACAATTCCTGTATGAGCGTATCCAATGTGAAGACCACTAAATGCCAAACACAGACATAGTCACAAGTCTCGTTTTGGACACTCTAAATGAAATTAACTATTTTGCTTGCAAAGACAGCAAACTTCTCCAGTTCTGCTTCTTTTAGAATAGTGTCTACTTGGCAATGTTAGTTGCTTCTTAGCAATCTTTCTCTCTGTTCATCGGGGCAACCACAAGGCAGTATCCTGGGTCCTTCACTTTTTCTGTTGTCTGTGTTTGGGTTATGCTGATGATGCGGTTGATTTTTTAATTTTACTGCCTCGAATATTAATGTTTTCAATTCTTAACTCTTCTCGACATGGCAGTCTTACCAAGCTATGAACATAAAATCCCATATCTCAGTTTTAACTTGACTCATATTCTCTACAATCTCTAAATTTCATTTTACAATGGCATGAACCTTTTGAATAACTCACTCACTGCATTTTACTAAAGTCTCATTTGCTTGGGGATTTATTTGGTGATGTTTTGTAGTCTGCAGGGTTCCTGTAAGCATAGCAAACAGCTGTGCACCTCAGTGGAGGGGCAGATTAAATTTTATAAGAAAATGAAATCACCTTACTCCCTCTTGTAAATCATCAAGGAATGATAGTCTCTAAGCAATCCAGGCCACTTCAGATTCATTAAAGTCTGCTTGCCAAATCCATGCTGACTTAAAATGACACAGTGAAGAAAGTGAAAAAATCAATACCTTGATGAATGAGCAATGACTGAGAGATCTAGTTTGAACAAGGAAGTAAAGAAGCACTTGACCTGAAGCTAAATTTTATTCTGTGTGTGATATAAGAACGAGCCTTTTACAGCTGTGTCAGAACTGCAGCTGGGGCCTTAATCATTTGGTAGAACACGTACTCTAATGTAGAAATTAATTTTTACACTTTTACTGTTCAATTTTATAAGCTCATGAAACATTTC
Organism: Chaetodon trifascialis; assembly: GCF_039877785.1. Classification (NCBI taxonomy): domain Eukaryota; kingdom Metazoa; phylum Chordata; class Actinopteri; order Chaetodontiformes; family Chaetodontidae; genus Chaetodon; species Chaetodon trifascialis. The sequence goes on from NC_092078.1 coordinate 10,311,979, forward strand.
CCAATGAATTCAAATGGAAGGCTAACTGACTTACAGACAGGCCCAAAATTAATGACTGAAATCTCTATTGCTTTCAATGAGAAATTGAGATTTGATGATGCTAACCTTATATTGAAGCATATATTTTTCACACATGTGGCATACAAATTGACTTAACCTTTATTGGAACTGTTCAGAGATGTCCCTTATTGCAAAAATAAGTCAAAAACTAGTACTACTTCTAAAAGGTAATCTATCATATTTTCCATTTCCAGTCCCCTGATTCTTTCTTTCCACAGTCTCAAGTCTCCCAACATCAATGAAGCTCAGAGTTAAAAATACAGTCAGACCTATGCAGACATGACAGCAATAAAGTGCACTTGATTGCATGGTTGAAAGTAAGGACAAGGAGACAGAAGAGCACAGGAGAAGAAAACAGAAAAGAACACAACCTCTCAGCTTTGATCGCACTGAACATCTTGAAGTTAGAAAGTCGCGTTTGTGTGCAGACTTGGCAGAGGCAGGTGCAGGAAGCCTGAATCTTGGTCATCAGCTGTCAAGGCAGTAATGAACAGTGTTTACAAGTAATACCATGCGCTGCCACATTTCAGGGTGTGAAATGTCAAAGTGTCCATTTTCCCGGAGCTAGTCAGAAGCAACACTGTCAGGGCTTCGGCTGTAAACAATAGGAAAAGAGACAGCGGCAAGGAGCTTTCTCTGTTTCACCCATTACAGTCAGACTGAGTGGGAAAGAGTGGTAGAATGTCAAGCCCAGAAAAATAGAGATGCTCGCAAAGGGTAGAAAAAGTGGATTCCAAGTGGATTCCATTTGGCAGACGCATAATGATAGGTGTTAAAACAAAACTGAGGGAAGGGAAAGCAGGCGAGGCTGAGAGACGTGCACAGAAAGACAGACGGAGGATGCCAGACAGACAGACAGAGAGACAGAGAGACACCTGCTGTTGCATCACCTGCTGTAATAATAGTGTTGACATTCAAATGGAAAGCTCTGACAATAGGAGCTGGCTGAGGCAGCACCCAGTATGCAAATAAAAAGAGCGCATCAGGAAATATTAGCTAACGTCAGGACTTTTCATACGCACACATTGAAAACCACTTGACCCTTTGGCATCCCACAAGTGCTTATGTAGTGTGTGTGTGTGTGTGTGTGTGTGTGTGTGTGTGTGTGTGTGTGTGTGTGCGTGCGTGCGCACATCTGTAAGCACAGTTTACACATTAAATGAGCTGATTTACCACTTGTCTATTCATTCCATACAATCTGTGCATCTGAGGCTATGAATAGAACTGCGCTGGCATTGTATCTTTGTTTATATACTGTACATAGTCGCAGTGTGCTGAAGTTAATTATTTCTCTGCCTTCCAATGCAATTAGTCAGAGCTGTGTAGTGGTGTATAGGGTTTGTTTATCTTGATTGGCATTCCAATTCCACTCACTCTTCCACTCTTTCATTCCCGCTGTCATGCTACCTTGAATACGCAGGTTAAACATAATTCAAAAACGGAAAGGATCATTAGTCGGCAAATTCATTCTTGACTCTCCCTTTCATGCACCCCACATGGCCCCAAAGGGCCTATCGATCAAAATCAGATTCAGCTGATATCACATTCACCATTGCACATATTTTATTCCCTTTTAAGAGCTCAGCAGTCTTTTGTATCAATGTAGACCTGTGGTGATTGGAGTAGAAACTTTTCATGTTTGAACTCAGTGGGGTTTGAAGGACTGCAGACATCAGCAGATCCTCGCTGATGCACAGGTCAATACCTATTATAGTAAAAGCAATAGTCAATGTGGCGTTCGCACATTACCGGCTGTGTACTGCGTGGTTGCTTTCAAGCTGCTGCCCTTTCTACAGCACTCTGACGACAAATCTGACGGTTTAACCACACTCTGATTGTTTGTCTTGTCAGATTCTTCTTCAGTGTTATGTGAGGGAAAAATAAAAAGGATGGGATATCGAGAGAAGAGCTTCACCTCGCCACTATACATAAAATAAACTCTATTATGGCCGGCTGTTCCGAAGTCTGGATTGATTGGGTGTCTGCCATCAGTGCTCTTTGAAAAGGCCCGTGGAGGCTTGCCAAGTCTTGACCACTGTTTTAAATCACTTCCAAAACCTCACCTTAATCGACCTGCCTGTACGTAATCATCTTTAACTAATTGTTCTTGACTTCTTTCTCACTGCAGCGCTCTCACTCCACCAGCATGATCACAAACAGCCAGTTGGGACAGTCAGATTACAGTTCTCTGCCTCTATCAACCTGCAGTTTATTGCACTTGATGCAATAATTGTCCATTAAATTAATGCTCTGTTGTGGATTCACATAGTTCTGTCTATTGCACATAATGGTGTTCATGTCTGCCATCATTGTTTAAAATGGAGAAAATCACTACTGACCTTTGCAAGAATATGACACATAGACCTTTAGGTGGCTGGCGGTATAGTTCTGCAAGCGGCTGGTAACAACCCTGCACACAATTTTTAACCCGGAAGCAAAATATGCCATACAATAAATGAAACCCTAATTTGGAGCCTTGTGGTACTCCTTATGATCAATCTTTAAAACTCTCTCCATTGTCTTTCTACTACAGCATGAAAACTACTATTTATCAGATGCTGCCTATGTGTGCATCAGACAAGAAATAAAAAAGTCGGTGATTCCCAGATTTCGGAAAATTGTCCAATTACTGAGTTCTATGTCTACATCATGAAAAAGGAGTTGCAGTTATTGCTATTATGCTTGTCACTTGTTAAATCTTAGACCTGCATGCCGGTAAATTATTAAACAAGAGCAAGAATTTGAATGCCTGAAAGTATTCAAAACAGGGAAAAGCAAGAAAAGCCATGCCCTGATTTATACAAGGGAGCAGAGGAGTGCAGACAAGCTTGAGTGACTTCAAAGTTTTCTATGGGAAATGAGATTTGGAATATGACAGAGCTCCTAATATCCTTACGCACAGCTTCTCAGCATGTATGCTAATGCCCTGTCCTGACCACTAATACACAACAGGAAAAGTGGGCTAAATAAAATGAAAGAGGAAGCTGTGAAATATAATTCTGAATGCCTATAACGACTACAGTATCGGCCGTCTTGGATCTGTACTTCTTCATTCGGATGTTCTCATTTGTATCCACACCTGTGTCATTCACAGCCTTACGTCTTAACCTAATTTCATGGTCTGCGGGTTTGGATGGATGGCTCTGCTGCAACTTGTACACTGAGGAGAGGAGAGAAAGTACCATGAGTGTGTATGTGTGTGTGTGCATCTGTGCACACACACAATGATACAATTGTGGAAGAGCGAATGAAAGAGAGAGAGAGAGAGAGAGAGAGAGAGAGAGGGAGAGAGAGAGAGAGAGAGAGAGAGAGAGAGAGGGAGAGAGAGAGAGAGGGAGGGAGAGAGAAAGAGGGGATGCGCTGCTACAATAGCATAGAGAATTGTAGTCACTGCCAGATATTAACCTTTTAACCTTGTACTTTTCTGTTAACAAAAATACATTAAGCTCCTCTGGATAGCTGACAGTGAATCAGGGTTTTACAGACTTTCACCAAGCATGAGTGAATGATCAGAGGTGAGGCCATTTTGTGGTAATGCGCTTCAATTACAGTAAAAGTCTGCTAAAAACACATAAGTACATAAGTTAACGCGACGATACATAGCAGGATTTGGTCCCAGCAAATGTTAGTGCCATTCATGATCTGAATGTTTCATGAACCGCGCTTTCTGTGTGAAGTTTGCATGTTCTTCCCGCGCATGCGTGGGTTCTCTCCGGGTACTCCGGCTTCCACCCACAGACCAAAAACATGCTCATTAGGTTGATCGGTGACTCTAAATGGCCCCTAGGTGTGAGTGTGAGTGTGAGTGTGAATGGTTGTGTGTATGTGCCCTGCGATCGGCTGGCGACCGGCCCAGGGTGTACCCCGCCTCTCGCCCGTTGACAGCCGAGATAGGCTCCGGCCCCCCCGCAACCCCGAAAGGGATAAGTGGCATAGAAAATGGATGGATGGATGGACTTTGTAATGCACACAATAATCTTAAAATCACAGACAAAACCGACTGTTGATTAGATAACGGACATTTCTCAACTAAGCGTGAGTAAGTCCTATTAATGCTGCAGCAGTTTTTTTTTTTTCTGAGAGCTTTGTACAGCATAATGCCTAAAAACCTTTTTTGTCAATGTAATTGCTCAGTATCCTCTTAAGCAAAGTGTCAGCAATGCCCTTTAAGTTTGCCAGAGTATCTTCTGGTGTAATGGCTTATTTAGCCAAACCAGGCATGACACCAATTATACTGGAGGGAAATCGATTCCAACAAAGCTCTCTGCTGGGACAAACAATAAAATGATCAAAGTGACTGGATGTTTTGCCCGCGACAAGCAGCAAAATTAGTTTGTACTTTAAACTTGGTTTTTAACCCAGTCAAAAGCTGTAATTTCTTGAAGCTATTAAGAGTATTCTCCAGCGTGACATAAATACATGGATACAAAGACAGGCAGAAAAATAAGCAAGAAAAAGGCAACAAAGAGGAGAAGATGAAACTACAGCGGCTTCGACAGTTTTCTCGCAACAACACAAGGACGATTAGGGCGTATTGCATTCCTTCACTCCACTGAAGTCCGCACAGTCCTCCCAAAGCCAGTATTCAAGATAATTGATTTTCCACACATTAATTGATAAAGTTGGTGTCACTTTGAAGACACTGACACAAGATGCACATTTACGTCCTGTGTCCAAGCTCTGTTATTGTCATCAAGTTTGTTATTTTTCACATGAAACGCTCACACACGGAGACGTCACGACAGAATAGAACAACACTGAGTTCGAGGCAGATAGCACAAGATGAATTTGTAGCTGGTTTGTAACCTCGTCTTACTAATAACATTTAATTCCCCCCTGATCCCACCTCAACGCACCTCCATGAATTAGACACAAGGTGTTTCGAAATAAGCCTTTCCAAGTGGGTGATTATTCGAAACCTTGGTGAGGCAGCAATCTCCCTTGACGGTAATTTTGTCCTTTTTAATTCATGAGCACATTCTCTACACTATATTCACAGAGAGAATACACAACTTTATAGTAATCTAGAGGTAACCTTTGTCTGGCACAGTGATGCAAATGACCACTGCTGCTGTATTTTGTTATCTCTTACCTCTCTGAGGCATTTCATTTTCTGTATTATCATTACACATGTGAGTTTCAGGTTCAGAAGGAAAAAAGCAGTAAGTTACACAGTTTGCACTAAGCTTATTTTAATTACTGTAGTATCTCAATTTTTGCTCTCATGGCACAGTCCTCACTGAAATGTACGGTACTGTGAAAGATATTAAAATCAAAATGAATATGCTAATTATCCTTTTTTATATTCAGAATCCTACAATGGTTTTATATTCCAATGACAACAGCACCATTATATGTAAGCTGTAATAAGCGTACGTGATTACTGATATTATAATGTGTGTGTATAATAATACAATAGGCCATTGTGCATAACTAAGCTAGAGATCTACAATATTGTCATCAGTAAACCATAAGTTTAACTCATGAGTGACCATATATAAAGTGTTAGTGAGTGCTCTCCAGTTCATTTTTAGGCTGTCTGCTGCCCACTGCCACTCGATGTCAATCTTCATTCCTTTTCCCAGACGCAAGTCTGTCGAAGATAGATCCCTCATATGTCAGAGCCACATAGACCATTTCCTAGAGTCCGCTGTGACTGTCAGGCTCCACGGACCATGAAAGCCGTATATGTGATGCCCGAAATTACCTCATTGCAGAATGCCACAGACTCCCACAATGGCGTGGTCACAACTATCCCTTCAAGATACACTAAGGGAAGCTCACTGACACTTTTAGGCAGTTCTTTGCCAACAAATATAGTGGAAGCTATTTCACATTCTCAGGCAGAAGCATAAAATAAATCCATTTTACAGTAGGTGGGTAGAAACTGAGTTGGGCATGAATTATCAGGTTAATGGTGTCCAGGACATTCAGTAGGTTAAATCATAGATTTTGCGATGAAGGATCATGTGTTTTTGGCATTTTAATGAGGCATTACAGCACCCACAAAATGCAGAATCAAAAATGTTGTAAATCTGTGTGAATTTCTGAATGTGGTCCAACATGTCAGCACTCAGTCTTATAGTCTGTCTTAACAAGAGGTATCTGAGGCAAGAGTGGGGAAGAAACCCAACTCTCTGTGGTACAATTATAGATGTGCACTGCAGTCACTTAGCCTGCTAATACACGGTGTGATATTAATTACTGTTTGTAAACAATGCACTTTGCAGAGATTATTGCATGCACTCGGCGTCCTCCATTTGTGTTTGGTAATTCTCACAAGTGATTAAGTGGTGAAGCTAGGACAGCTGTTCAAGATGAGTTCATTGGCATGTTTAATTAATTGCACTTGAGATAATTATTCAATCATTACTTTGATTAATTTTCTACGTCCCAGATAATGCATCAAGCGTCTGCTTGATGTCAATAGTGTGAAAGCAGGAGTAGAACAAGGCTAACCATTTTTGGGAGTTAGGACTAAATCCTGCTTTGTGGAGAAAATAAAGCCAACGTCAGCTGGCCATGATAGGGATTCATTATTATAGCTGCTGGTTTGAACAATGCTAATGCTCACTTAACAGGCATGCCATTATGGTCGTTCTAACACCCAACACCTGTGAGGGCTGCACTTTCTGTGTGTTTGCAACACATCAACAACACCCTGTCGCTGCTCACTTCAACGTTCTGAGTCAATTCTGTCTGCATTATGTTTGAAACATGCTTATTCTTCACCCCCTCAGATATGCAGGGTAGTGGCAACATCCAACTGAAGGAAAGCCAGGCAAATCGTTTGTGAGAGATCTTGTCAAACAGATTAATTCCCACCCTGGGCCTCGGGGTTCTGGACCGTTTTTCTGTCATGCTGCTTTGCCAGGCTCCCTCTTGATAATACCCCAAAGATAAAATTAATTGTGCAGGGAGATGTGGGATGGGGAGTATCTTAAAGGACCTTGAGCAACACATGAAGCTCTCTTTTTCTCTACGCTCCTCTGCATCTGAAAACACAGAAACAATCAAACCGTCAGAAGCATGACACATTGCACCAACGATCGCGAACTTTGTTAGGAAGTTTCTGGAAGTGGGAAGTTCTGAGAGAGATGTGAAGGGACAGAATCAACCCTCATGAAATATCCTTGTCTAAGAATGTCTATGCTCAAATTACCATCAAAGTGAAATCCTTCACTTCATCAGCAGTTTACAAAGGCGGCTGGAGCACCAATATTTGTCTACAACTATCAAGCTGCACATCTGCAAGTTTAGGAACATGTTCCTTCTTTCACTCAGAGCTCAAATGAACTGATGTGACAGCTGCATCCAATTCTGCACTGAAATCCAGACTCACAACGCAACAAGAACTAAAGCCATAATAGCAGCTCTTTGAGGCTGCATGAGCTTAATGCTACTGTCAGTATGCTAAAATGCTCACAATGGCGATGATGGCAATGCCATTAGTTTTGCAGGTATTTCGTCCGAAATTAAAATATTGGTCACATTGAAGAGTTGGGGGGTCACCAAAGCAATTGCAATTCATACATGAATGTCTGCACCAAAATTCATGACAATAGACCAAAAAATTGTTTAGACATTTTACTAAAAATCTCAAATGTCAACCTCATGGTGGCGCTCGAGGAAAATCCAGAGGACCACCAAAAGCCATTAGGATTCATCCTTCCAGGGCACCGACTGTCTGCACAAGATTTCATGGCAATGCATCCAACAGTCGTTCAAAATCATTCCTCCAGGAAATACTGCCCATTTAACTGCACTATACAGTATAGCAGTCAAATGCAGTCACACTCTAAGTGAAGCAGACCTTTCCCACAACCTCCTGTCACCGCAAACAGCTCAGAACATTAGCTAATCCCCGCTGTGACAGTGTGCGAGCGCACAATGTCTCTGTCTTTCATCACCACTGGCAAAAGCCACCAAAAGACCAATTTAACCAAGAAATCTTCCATAGAGGGCAAAGCAGAGAAGCAGGTAGATTGTGGCAGCTGCACTTTTTTTTTCCCTCAATAGCCCCTTGGCACCTGAGCTGCCACTGTCACCTCCACTGGCAGATGGTACAAATGAGCCTTTATATGCTGCTGCTTGACACTGTGACACTGAAACAAAAGTGTTGCTTTTAGTCCTGTCATAGTCAAAACACATCAGCGACTGCTTCAGAGGTGGATAGCGTTTGTACTACCACTAGAGCTTAAATCAGGGTTTTGTCGACTACTGTCTTTTTTGCTGTGACAAATGCAGACTCGAGTGACTTGGCTGTTGTCATTATTTGTGTATTTTTTTTTGCGGCGCACACTGAGACGGTGCTGTCAAGACAGTGCTGTATGAATAAGAGATGAGATCTTTGAATTGTTTGCTACTACAGAATGCACATTCGGTCCTTTGTGTGAGGATTCTCAGTGTAGTGGAAGCGGAGTCCAAGAATGTGACTGTGCTTACGGCAAAAGAAATTTATGTTTGGCAGTTTCCCTGGATATGCATTTGGATCTCATTTTAGCGAGCGCTTCACACACATACGCAGCGGTGCACAATCCCACATACACACTCACAGTCCCTGGGCAGCCCACATCCACCAGTTTTGAGCTCAAGTAGTCGCCGCTGTCACAGTGTGACATCATCAGCCGGGCTGGCGGTGTCCCAGTGGTGTCCTCTTTTGGAGCCAGAGATTTCCTTCAACAGAGCTCATCCTGTGACGCTGCTGTGTCACTCAGGGGCCCAGACAGGCAGTGCAGCAAGGATGACAGCACGGGAATGAGAGCTCAAGAGCAGGTAGAAACTGTTGACGGGACCCTGGGGAGCAATTATGAGTGAAGCCCATGGGTTTGCTCAAAGGAACCTTCGGCTTGTTTAAGTCTATCAAAAACACAGTTCAGACCCCTGTTAAGGGATAACAGTTCTTGTGAGCTGGCTAGGCACAAAAGTATGTTCGAAGTTCAACTGGTGCCAGAGTAATCATACACAAACTTCACGGGGTTGTCTGGAGTTTATCTTAAAAGTAAATTAAAACTATTTGGCTTTTCTGCCAGTAAAATCTCATCAGTCATCATCCGTGAATCTGCGACACAGTAAATGCAGTGACATGATTAACAAGCTGACCTCTTGTGAGCTTTTTGTATTGTTAAGCCTGTAAAAATCCAACAGGAATAAATTCAAAAGCTACCATTGACACACAAGACATCAGTCTCCATAAAATACCTGCAAATGATCACGGCAGACAGGTAATGGCTTGGAAGAGGACTCGGCTTGCTGCCCTGTGACAGACATTTCCAATTAAAAAGGGTAAATAACTTGAGATTCATCTATTTCACCCTGTCCCGAGATTTATCAGTCCATCGTACTTTAAATCTGTTCAACCCTGAAATGGCAATATCACAGATTTGGATTTCCTAGGCAAAGATAAAAGTCGTATAGTTCCAATAACCTCACACTCTTATTCAAATATCGCTGCCCTGTCTGCATTAGAGCTTTCATGAGGCAACCCAAGCGTGGGAGGAAACTAGTCATATCAGTACACCAACATGATATGAACAGTAGCTGGGACTGAGTTTGCAGGACTGTTGACTTTGTATTTAAGCAGCATACCAGGGCTTTTTCACTGTTTATTGTGGATCTACAGTTGTCCATAAGCATGAATGGGATCTAACAACTTAACCTTTCACCACCCGCTGTTCCATGTGGAGTGCTGGAACTATGTATATATTTCATTTGTTTTAACGTAAGTGGACTACTTCATTACTGTTGGACGACCCCAATGGAGCATAGCGTCAGTTCAGGCAGAGCACTGAAGGTGTGCTTGCATTACCTGATTGGCATCAGCTGTTTCATTCATGCCTCAAAATCAATGGCTCATTCACGGCCCCGTGGCTATCAGCTGACTAGTATCATCCAATCACAGTCATGTAAGCGTAGCCATTATAACTTCGCCTTTTTCTCTTCTACTCTGTCAACCCAACCTCCACCTTCTCTGTTATACTTTTGCTGTTTATTTAACTAAGGCGTTACACCTTAGTCAAATAACGTGTTACGCCTTAGTTATACAAATATCCATGTAAGTTTATTAAATTCTCGAACAGAATTCTTGTTATTGCTGAGATTCCTTGAGAGCCCCCTGAAAGAGCAGGGCGTTTCCCAACAAATCTATAAATGGTTAATTGCTTGACATGACTGAAATAGTAAAAATATCACTGTCACCACAAAAAAACAATTCTTACGGCCGCAGTTTCCTACACAAAGCAAACAGCCAGACTTTTTCTTCCCAAGTTAGCCAAAATTACCTGGCCCAAGCATGACCTAAATCTGGCACAGCTGGTTGCACAGACTAATGCAGCAGTTGTGATGAATGGGCCGCCTTTGGCCCAAAGCTTGCCCAAGTGCTAATAACTGGAGCTGATTCCGAACTTAAATTGCACCATTTCTGCATCCCCCAAAACCCGGCCAAACTTGGACCTCTGGTTCCAGAACACAACCGAGCGTGCAGCTATTGAGCTGCCACCAGCCCGACTGTAGATGAATTCTTACATTGCCTTTTTTGATTACCTTCAGCCAACATTAACAGAATGCCGCGTCATGATAGTGAGGACCATCCATAGGAGAAAAAAAAGCCCCCCTTTTTGTAAATAAAGTGACATGACTCATTAATGTGATGAATGACCGTGCAATTCCCTAGAACCTCAGCACCAAGCCCACACCCCCTCCTCAGCCCCCTTCAGGCCTCTTGTGGGCCATTCCGGGTGAAAGCCGAACATTTAAACGTGTGCCTTGTAAGTGCTGAGGCAAGCAGGTCCGCAGGCCAAATGGTTGCTCTTTTTAGCTGTTAAAGCTCCCAAGGACCCATTTCACTGTTAACATCAAATCATTAAATTCACCCCATACTCAGTCACTTAGAGTTATAGAGAGATGGACAGAAAGACAAAGAGAGAGAGTAAAGTTAAAGAAGAGATGAAAAAAAAGGCCATTGTCAGCTGTAAAGACTAAATAGGCCACATTATTAGGGTGGAAAAAAAATGGAATCAAAGCAGACAGTCCTCTCTTGTGCCATCTTGTCATCCACAAATGCAAATCACTGAGTGAAATTTTAGTTCATAAAGGAGGGGATCAATAAAAAGTGATGTGGCTAATGTGTCACTGTCAAAGCAGAGCACTTGAGATTATTCTGCCATATTAAAAATATGATTGCATCTTCAGCCGTGTGTGAAAATCTCAGATAGCATCAGACCTTAAACTGGTACGAATACACATTAAGGTGAAAATGAAACCTTTCTGGCAGATTTTTGAGTGGTTCCTATACCATGTTGTAGGGCCTTAGCAAAGTGGAAATGGTGAAATATGTATGTGTGCATGTCCATTTTGCATAAAATAAATTTTATAAAGACAAACTACCCGCAGCAGATGGTGTGGTCCTTTAGATGTTCAGTCTCGCAGGGTAAAGGTAACCTTAATGTACACAAATGTGTTCAGAGTTCAGCAATTCTGTTGTTTCATGCTACCTCAAGCAATTACAGTCTTCAGCTGTTTCTCTCAGTACACTGGGTACATTCAATGTTTGAGGAGTACTCCTCCATCTGATGTATGCCACCCCAGGGCTCACAGCAACTAACAGTCCACAATAATTTCAATAATATTTTTTTTTTGTAAGAAAATGTTGAATTATCGCTAATGTAGGTAAAATGCTCATCAGAGTGGTATGCAGAATATTCTCTGAAAAATATGCATTTTTAGGACTAACATGCATACTTGTGCTCCTGGGTGTAATTTTCCGTGATGCTAAATATTCACAGGTCCACACAAATTACTTTATACATCTAAATATGGCAGCACCATTGTATTGCTAGGCGTACTACATAGCACACTGCCCAAGTGCTGTTTACTTGCAATTATGTTCAAATGGAGACTGCTCATACAGTAGAATCTATTATAACCCCACCACTTTAAAGACACTTACAGAGGCGCTCTACTCGTGCTACCGCTGGCTGGCTGGCTGGCTGGCTGGACTTGGTTTCTATGGGAACCAAAGTGCAACACAAAGTCAGTAAAATGAGGATTCACATGCTGTGCACACAGAATAAGCAATATGAAGCAAAATAAATTGAAATCTATTAAAACTCGCAAAGGTGTACAGAGAGAGGAGCTGAATGATCAGGCTGTAAAGAGCCAGACACTGAGAGGAAGGGGAGCACACTTTGTTTAAAGAGAGATAGTTGGGAAAACAGAACTACATGGCACAGTGTACTCCAGGCGTGTTTGACTTTCCCACTTCCATTACTGTGAGTTCTGTAATCTTGATGTTCGTGGCAAGTGGAGAGATAGCAGGTGGAGGCCATCATGTTTCAACTCGTCTTAGTTGGGTACAGTACGAACTTGCAGCTGCACTGCGATCTTGGAATCGCTAAGATACAGTCCTGCATGCTCCTAGAAAGAGCAAAGAAATGACTTTATATCAGGCTGCCTCCTCTGTATTCAAACCTTGCACCTTCCACTGGCAATCAATTTCTAAATCAATCATCACAACACACAAAGAGCAATTTCTTCTATTTCTGTATATACTGTATATGCTGAATCTGTGCATGTGTGTGCCATTGCATTGGGTCATTCTACATTCGATTAACTTGATTCTGGTATCGTGCAACTTAGAGTACAAACACTGTGATTGACTGAAACATTACATGAAATGCACCTGCATTTAATAAGCAGCACGTAGTCCACTGCATGCTGCTTATTAATTAGTAACTCCAGTGAAACATAGTGCCAAATTTTCAGTCTGTACAGCATTCAGTTTCCCACTGCATGTGATTTTCTTTGTCTTGGACCCTGTGAATGTCTGCGTCTTTGTATCCCTGTATTTGTGATGTGTGCATGTGCATCAAATGAGGGCAAAGTGTGTGTGTGTGTGTGTGTGTGTGTGTGTGTGTGTGTGTGTGTGTGTGTGTGTGTGTGTGTGTGTATGTACTGTGAAGTTTGCAAAAGAAAAAAGTTGAAGCACCAGTCAGATGCCTCCCTCGAAGGGCCGGCTGTTTTTGGCAAAGCGCCCTTCTCACCCGCGTACATGGCATGAATAGAACAGAGACCAAATGTGTCCCTCCTTATGGTAGGTCAGACTACAAGGCAGTCCAGATTTTTCGGGGAGTTTATTACAAGGCTGAATCAAAAACTGAATTTCAACACAGTGGCATATGAAGCTTTTGCCTCAAGGGCCTGATTTCCTCGTTCTCTGGTGTTTTAACAATGAGGCTGTGCTTGACAGTCCAACTGCGGCAGTCATGTTTAAGTGGCCCTCAAGTTCAGCCTGTTTTGTGTTACACCGTTAAAAGCACCACACAGGATTTGGCTGGAACTCATGGGTGTCTGGCTTATGAAATCCAATAAGAACCCAAAACTCATCTTTGTCAACTTATTGATCGCTCATCCTGCAATAAGACATAACTAGATATACAGCGAAGTTATTGAAAGTCATGCTGCTGCAGTCTAACCTTTGTACACTAACAAGTGCGACAGCTTCGCCTCCAACTCACAAGACTTGTACCTCCATCTATGCCCACTACCAAACCACTCCATAGGGTATAAATCTGAGTTTCTGAAAGTCATCCGTTCATAAAGAAAGTCCAAAATAAACAAGCATTCGCCAACTTTGTTGTGCCCCTCAAGTGCACTCGGAGTTAACATTAAAGGTAAACATTTTAAAGTCAACCCAAGGACATATTGTGAATTTTTGGGTAAACCGCCCCCAAGATGGCACCTACCAAGCCATTAAAAAAAATACATTTTACAGCAAGGAACACAAAGCAATAAAAAAAGCCTATTTCTGGAAGAATTCTAAAAAATTTTTACATCCCATATTTGCTTGCTAGCACTCTTCTTCTTTCTTGCATTTAATGCTAAATGCTCCAACCCTGATTTCCAAAAAAAAAAAAAAAGCATTGGGACACCGTGCAAAACATCAAACAAAATGGGATCATTTGCAAGTTCTTTTTGATACATATTCATTGAAAACGGTATAAAGACATTATGTTTCATGTTTGACCTCATCAGCGTCATTGATTTTTGTAAATATATCCTTATTCTGAATTTGATGCCAGAAGGAATGCTCCAGAAACACCTTCCACAGGTCAACAGGTTCATTGATAACAGGTGATAGTGTCATGATTGTGTATGAAAGGGGCATCATTCATTCTCTTTTTTTTCTGTTTGACACAGTGTCTCAACTTTTTTTAACTTGGGGTTGGACATTTTGCTCAATCGATGGCCCCACTTTTTCAACAAAAAAAACATTGAATCTAAAATATTAATCAATAACTGTTGCAAAAAAGGATGAACTCTGAGTGTCCATTGTCATGCCAAGAAAAAGTCAACAAGATTTTGGTCAGAATCGATAAGCATGATGGAATATCATGGGATAATGTAGCCTCTAACTTTTGATCGTCTCAGTATTACTTTAGTTTAGCTTCTGCTCCAGCTGTATGAAATCAGACGTGCACCTGTATTTCCAAGACGACCAATCTGCCGCCACAGACGGGATGATCCTCTTAGTGCCTTTGCAATCTGAGACACTATTCCCACTACTTACTTTTGCCAATTTGCTCCCTGGAGCCCCTGAGTCCTTGTCTTCATTAAGGGAGTTCCTCATTGATCAATCACTGTCAGAGGAGTTGCTCTGTAATTGCACAGTGGTCTAATCATGACTGACGTCTCACCCCTCCCCCGCTCTGTCACAGGTCTCAGGAGAGAGAATGCTCCATGACTTTCACACCTTCGACCTCAAGGTAGGCCTCTCTAAGGATTTTACTCTCCTCTCTGTGGTTTGTCTTTAGAGCTATATGGTTTTATAATGGCTATCATAACTCAAATTTGAATATTGGTGGAGATGATGAGGACAGGTAAGTTAAGATGGGTGATGGGAGAATATCTAGTAGCCCCAGTGACATCACTGCTGTCTTTTTTTCCCTTTGATGATTTTGAGAAATTGTGCAACTCGACTTTCACTTATCATCACATGCATCCAAATATGCAACATCCCTGATTGGTTAACCATGATCTATACATTCAACCACTACAAAAAGTTGCACAATACAGTCAAACTGCAATACAATGGGGTTCCAGCTGCAGGGCTGCAGTTCCTGGCTTAAGTTATTAATATTCATCAATCATGCCAAACTGTCATGGTGCACTGATTGATATTTGCTGTAGGACTTGCGCCCCGTTTGTCACAGTCAGTGAATGGGCCCTTACATCTGCCAAATGTTTCACAGTGAATGTAAGACAAAACACAAGCCAGAACTGCAACAAATTTAACGGCCCTTGACGTCTTTACTGAGGCACGTACGGTATTCCGCCAGCAAACAATCTCAGAAACATGCCTTTTTAAGAACTTCAGTGGTTTAGTATGTTGTTCTTGTTGAAGCTGATGACTGATTTTCCGCTGTTGTTTTGTGCATTTGCTAAGTTTCCCTATCCCTTTGCTGAGCTTCCATTCAAGAATTTTCTCTCGCATGAAAACATGCACACATGCAGATGTACACCACAGACACATCTAGTACATGGCACAGAGTAGCGTCCATCAGTCCAGTATGTTACAGACAAGTTCAAGTGTTTACAAATCCAAGTGTTGAGTCCTCTCAGCTTTACCCATGAGGTCTTGATTTTTTTTGTCTAAACTTGCAAACAAACGTAGTTATGAGAACTAGCCGCCTCTCTTGACTTCCCCTCGTTGAGATCCAGTGAAATGTCTCTGTTCTGACACTCTCACACTCTCAAACTGCTGTACTTTTCTCAGTCCTCTCCAGAGTTAAGCAGTGAAAGTTGGAGAATAGCAGCTTTGAACAGCCGCAGTATCAATGCATAGATAGAACCAGATAGTGAGAGCTTGGATTCACACCAGTGCATGCTCATAAAATGACTTTATGACCATTTAGTTTGTGTATTGTCCATGTTATGCAGATCATCTGCTGCAGTGCTGCATAAAGATAACCTTTGTTTAGCTATGAACTACACAATATGATGTTTTTTCATCTTCTTCTCGAATAATTCGGCTGAAGTGGTGACGAGCAGCTGATCATGGGACAGAAACAAGGCGGCGTGTTTCACAGCCCATGTTTTAGCCACAGGATGTAAAGGAGGATATTAAAAAATTGCTGCATGCAGTTAACTTTTCACAAATGCAGCACGCAGTCAGAAAGACGGCAAGTCAGTTTGCCATCAACTCCTTAATCTGCGCTGTCACACCAACACACATATCTTTGGAGAACGAATTGGAAAAGATGCAAAACGATGTTAAAAAAGATCAAGAGCGATTTTCCGGATTGAAATTGATATCTCTGCCATGATATTAGATCCACTGGGATGCAAAAGTTCTGAAAACTTGATGTGATTTTGTAAAATGATTTGTGAGCCTCCCATTTTTTTTTTTTTTTTTTTTTTTGAAAAAGAGGTTTCACGCCGTTTTGATAGCGCAGATTAGTCTCGGTCCTCTTGTGATCTTACATTAGCACAAGGTTATTCATGCTTACAAACGGTGATTGGACTGAATGCCTACTGGACCTGCATGAAGTACAGTGTGCATGTAAACATATAAAATTCTGATCTCAACAAATTAATATTTCAGATGATTTTGATTGTTAAATTGCAGTTGGCCGCTCACGTGGGGTTCTTACGCATGCATGTACATGACATGATCCGTCATCTCTAACAGAGGGCATGGACACAATTGCAAATACCCCCTCCCAATATGCTAATGCTTTATCCCGCACCGTATTTCATGCAAATGCCTTTCATCGCATATTTTCAAATGCCATTTATATGACAGCTGTAGCACAAGCATCCATAATGCTTTGACTAAGGGGGGAAATTGCAACATGGACCTCAGTCATTGTGAATTCTGCCCACAGTCAGAATAAGAGAAAGTCAGGAACGCTGAACCTTCCCTCCTGCAGAACATGATTGTTTTATTAAGGATTATATTAAAATTGCTTTTTCAGCTTTTGGATCTGGTGGGGATAATTCTGTGTTACTTTGTACAGTTTCCAAATGACAGGCATAAGCAGTTGGTCAAGTAGGGAAATAGCTATATGTACACATAGTTATAGAATTTATAGACTATGCTTAACGCTAATGACGCGTAGAAAAACCCTGAGTAGATTTTGTTTGTTTGTCCGCTTGTAAAATCCACACAGCCACAGAACTATAACTTCAATACAACTTAGAGAAAAAGTGAGGTATTTCCCTATGCGACTGCAGGCACCTTGGCATTTACTAATCCCGCTATGTCATTGTCTGTAACGCTGTTCAGGTCCATGTACTAGGAGGAAAGTTTTAAATTTAAAATGTAATCAGCACAATCACCACAAGCAATCAGTTCCTCTTCATTTCACCTGATCGAGCCCCCCGCTAAAACGGGTCTGTTAAATAGAGCATCTTATCAGGCCTGGATTAAGTTTTGACTTTGATTAACATCTGTAGTCGCAGTGTAGAATGTCAGAGTTCAAGTTTGAGGAAAATATGAAAATGCAAAAGCGCTAGGTGTCATTATCAAGCAAGAATTCCTTAATCACTGTGGCTCAGGCGTTTGGTCTTTACATTTGTTTAGAAATTTGAGCCATCGAACATCGAAAAAGTTTGTTAAAGCTAAAGGAAGATTTTGTGAAATGCACTTATTCGCTTTCTTGCTGAGAAGATGAGAAGACATGCACAGCAATTGTGATGTGTGTGTGTGTGAGCCTGCAGACTTGTCTTCTCTGTAATTTATTGTCAGCCATTTCATTTCTAGTGTGATATCTGTCAAAAGATACAAGCCTCCGTATGACTGCGATGCTTATGCATACACGCAGCTTCGCTCGTTCTACAGTAAGTATCTTACTCCTCATGTCTGCACAGTAAAAGTCAAGCTGGAGCCAGCAGCCAGTTAGCTTAGCACAAAGGCTATAAATAGGGGGACCCAGCTGGCCTTGTTTTGTCTGAAAGAGGCGAAATCCATCCATGAGCACTTCTACAGCTCGCTAATTAAGACATTGTATCTCCTTTTTTTAATGCATGCAAAAACCTAAGTGTAATTGTGTGTTCAGAAAGAAAGCAGTGTGATATCATACAAAGTCGATGTGAAGGCACAACTGGATGCTGGAGGCGGACTGACGCAAACTGTGCAGATGTGTCTGAGGGAAAAATTCACACATATGCCAGAACTTTATGAATCTGATTCATAAACATAGAGAGATAGGAGGAAACAAGCTGAACAGGCTTGTTGAGACAGCAGGGGAGACAGTCGGCTGCCAACGAAAGCCATGAGATGACCTTTACAGCACAGCTGCACACAGACCTGTCAATCATGAATGACAAAACGCATCCCTTCCACCCCGAGTTTGAGGTGCTCCCCTCAGGACAATGCTATGGAACAGATCTACAAGGGTTCTTTAATCCAAATGCAATTCACGTGGTCAAACTGTGACGTAATGTGTAGCATGTGTGAGACTAAACGCAATTTTCCTGTCTCAGCTATTGTAAGTAGAGAAGCTGGGGGACATGACAGAACTGAAGTTCCCTGCAGGGTTAGTCTGAGGCTGAGCTGAACAAACTCACAAAAGGTACACTCCCACTGTTGCTAGCAAGCTCACAGCTAATGTTTGGAGGGCACTGGTCCCAGTCAGATACAAACTGTTAATCAATGAGCTTTAGGGGTGCTGGTAGGCAGATTTTCCAACCTTCAGACAGAGCCAGGATAGCTGTTTTTCTCCCTGTTTGTCTTTGCTCAGCCAAATTAACCAGCTGCTGACTTCAGCCACATATTTACCGTACTGACGTGAGAGTGGTATTAGTCGTCTCATCAAACTCTCAGCAAGCACAGAAAAAAAGAGAGCGGCGGAGAGCACACGGACACGACTGAGAACAAATGGCTTCAAGAGACCATCATACTGTGACACAGGTGCACTTGCAGGTGCTGGCGCCACCTGCACACCTGCCCGCGACAGAGAGAAGCAGAAGCGCGACACAGAATCGCACAGAACACCGCACGGCATGTGTGCTGAATTGGGTTTTTGTAGCGTCAGTGGCAAACCTGCCATGAAATTAATTTTCCATTTACCAGAGACTTAAATTTGTCAGCAATTTGTAATTTGAGACCACAAACTCACTCACCATTGTCTGTCCACACGGCTTCAACGGGGCATGAATTTGTGTATTTTGTATTGGCTGCAGGAGCTTTGCCATGTTTTGATTGTTGAATGAATGAATCTCAAAGTGCTAAATATTGTTTTCCTATTTATGTGGGTAATTGTTTTTAGATAAACGGGGCTGATACGGCGTGGCAAGTCAATCAGCTTTAAGACTTGATTCAAATCATTTGGGAAAATTAAAACGCGTCAAAAGTACTGTATTTGCTGTTCCATCCAAAGTTCATAATGAAATCCACAGCGAGCAGTGCTGACTGACCAACTGTAAGCATTTTGCGAATTTCAATGTCACTACAGCTGAGCTCATTTGGGGAAAAGCAAACCAAGCACACAGAGGCCACATCCAGACATAATAAACTGTCGCCGTGTTCACAGAGGCATGGAGAGGTGAGAACACCTCCCCAGCACATCCTCAGACGCATCTGTGCCCAGGCCCCTCAAATGATGCTGCTTTTGCGGAGGAAATAGGTCAGCCGTGAATACCTGGCTCCTTCCATCTCAAAAAATCCTTTAACACACTTAATTAAGAGTGTAACTGTGTGGATTTGTTGCGTGCAAATTAAAAAATGCTGACTTTTTTCATTTTGTTGCTCAAAGCTGTTGTTGAGGAGCTGTACGAGTGCATGTCTTTCTCAGATATTTCATTTTTCCATGAATCTTAAATTTTAGAAGCCGCTTCATTAGGAACTGTAAAGGCACAATAATGCCAACTCGGCCCACATTTAGACACTGCCAACTTGGCCTTCATTTAGACACTGAATCATTCAGATTGCACCGCTGTGATTGCTTAATTAAATGCTCAGCTGTGTAATGACTTTGCTCGAAAGGGAATTAAACGTCTAAATGCTGCAGAATCCGCGTTGAGCTGAACAGAAATCAATGGGACATAGTGCTGGAACCCAAGGTGTTTTCCGACTTGTTTAGGGTGAACGTTTGGTATTGATGCCGTCCCTCAGTCACTGAGTCAAAAGCTCATTCTTCTTGGTCTAAAGCATTGATTGGTGGCATACAAACAGTGTGCTTACTTTGTGCTTTCTGCAGAGGTCTAGGAAGGGAGTTTAAAATGCCTTCCAAGTCAGCAGTGTATGTAAAGCCGCATTTATATTTAAAGAGGTGAAACTGCAAACAACATCATCTATTCTGAGGGACCGTAAAAACAACACATACATGCGAAAAGCATATTCACATCCGCAACCAGTCTTCTTTATATCCAGTTTTGAAAACTTTTCTCTGTGGATGGCAATGCTGGTCTGTTGCTCCACTGCTTTGGTTTACCCAGAAATATTTCAACATCCACCAGACGGATGGGCACAAATTTTTCTCTGCAGATATTCATGTTTTCAAGATGATGAATCCAATTGATGATGAACCCCTGACTTCTCCTGTAGTGCCACCATGAGGTTCACATTTGTCTTTTTCATTGGGACGTCTGGACGACTATCAAATCTGGCGCAGACATCCCTGTCCCTTCACTTTTCATCCACAGATGGGTGACAAATTAAAGGAAAAGCTAAAGTGCCTTAGTTCGCTGAAACTGGCAGTAGACAAGTTTTTTGCTTTAATGTGTCATTATGAAGTACATGTTGATTGCACAGCGTAATGGCTATAGAATAATGACACCATCACCGTTTAGATTGTTTCTCTAATAAGCCTCACTTTCACTATGCAATTCTGTCTGCTACTGGGTACGATCTCCTGGGAAAACGGAGGCTGACTGCCGATCCAGTCAGGCTGGCACCATTTCTATCTGTTTTCATGTCTCCATTATGGACTAAATGAATGAATGAACTCATGCTTTTTCTCCTAATGTTTTCTTCCACTCCCCCCTCCACCCTGACGCCAACCCCTGCAGTTTGCGCGAATCAATACTTAGACAATGTTGTTTTTCCATATGAAAGTACGACAATTTCTCTTTACCTCTTCAGCGCTTCTTTCTTCTCTCTTATTTCCAAAGTGCTGTTGATTGTTTCTTCACCAAAATTTTGGAAACAGATGCAGCGTGCCCTGTATTTTTAAGACTCGGGGGTAAATGCAAAGCGATGTGGTTGTGTTTGAGGCAGTGGCGCCATCAGTAATACCAGTTGTAAACACTAGGGGGGTTGAAAAGTTGACTGTCTCCACTTTAAGATGTGGTCCACCACAAGCCTCCAGAACAGTATTTCAGTAGTTCATCGTGCTGCCAAACACATCACTGTAATATCTCCGAGAGATGCTCAGCTGGGAAGCCATTTCTTTGACTATGCAGGTCACAGCATCATTTTCATACTCATCAAATCATGAAATGATCCCTTGTTTCCCGTATGAGGGCATCTGCCTCTAATGTTTTGCTTCTTCGTCTGGTTTTTGCTTCGACTTGTCACCTGTCTGTACTCCTCACCGGCTAATTGGCAACTGTTAGCATGCTAACACGCTAAAGTGAGATGGCAAACATGGGAACAATTTTCCTGCTAAACACCGGCATGTTAGCGAGGTCATTGTGAGGATGTTAGCGTGTTGATTTTAGCATTTATCTCAAAGCACTGATGTGCAGCGTCACGGTGCTGCAAGCATGACTGCAAACTCTTTAGCTTGTTATTAATTCACTACACATCCTCAGTATAGATCCAGCCCCAATGATCATCTTTATGTGTTTATGGCACTATGACATTTCATAACTGCTTTGAGTTGACAATGTGTGTTACTCCTTGTTGACTATTAAACGGCTGCAAAGCATGGCTAGATTTTTCTCAAAATAACTTTCAGAGTCCAAAATTATCAGTCTTCCAGCATATTTTCAGTGTTTTACCATGAAAGCCTAAAGGCAAACACTAAAATCCAAACCACATGGAAGTGGTTCTTGAAAGGAGTGCAGCCAACTAATCTCACAAACATTTGATTGAACCAAAGACCTTTAGAAACCGCCAAAGCTGGGAAGGGCATACAACTCGGAAAATGACAACCGATTATCAAACTGCCTCTGGCTCGAGACACTGTAATCCCCCAGATGTTTGCAGTCTATGAAATATGAGACTCTGAATTAGATCTCTCAAACAATGTCAGCTTGTCTGCATCCGTAAACCCTCAGCATTTAAGTCACAAAATTAAGTTGACCCCGTCAGGAAGCTTAAGGACATGTAACAAAGCCCCTGGCAGTCTTATTACTTCATCTGCTTTCGTCTCATCTCCTCTGTGTAATAAGTTCCCACTCTAGCAAGACCACTGGGGCTAATAAGGGTTTTATCTGCTTTTGATATTAGATATTAACACCTCATCAAAGTTAAGCCAGCGGTAGGCTCTCGTCCTCCCTCCAAATTTACATTAGCCTAACAATGTCTCAAAACGAAATCTTATCAAATTCAAATTAAGGGCGAGTTGAATAGCCAGAAGGACACTGCTACCCATCACTCAAGGAACATGTAATTTGGTTCTGCTGCAAAGAATACAAGCCCGCTTTGTAAATCACTGAGATCATAGTTTCCCTGCAATAATGGAAATACTTTGAATTTGTGCCTCATAATCCTGAGTCAAAACAGAGCACATTTGAGGCATATGAATGATGAATGTTTAGCTGCTGGGTATGAAAATAGGTCTGAGTGACACAATCAGGATTTGCTGTTTTAAAAACTCTATAAATAGCGACTCTCATCAGCCAGTGTTTGTGATCTTTACCTGAGGGGAAACACATTTGTGGCAAAAGGTTATTTGGATGTTTTCATCACATACTCAATGCAGGTTGTAACCCTGTGGTGAGTTGTAGTCCTGTATGAACATGAATTAAATGCACATCAAACATCAATCATTAATATGCCAGAATTAGCAATTTGGAAGAAGACGATGTGTAGCTTCCATACCTCAAAAGGAACCTGCTGATGTTGTTTTAAATGTCTTGCTTATTTTAGAAGTCTTATTCCTTCGAAAAATTCTCAAGGTAAATCCTGTATCTAGAGCGAGAGTGCAAAGGTTTCAGACTTCTTATCATCCCTTGTGGCATCCTTTGTCAGGTTGTATGAAAAAAATGAAATATTAACTGGAAAATATAGCTTGGAGAGATAGAAAATAAATTACTTCAGTGTGGCAGGGAAAAGAAGATTGTGAGATTTATCAAGTCAAGATGGAAATGCCTGCTAAGTCTGTGCCCCTACCTTGAAAAATTAAAGAGAAATCAAATGCCTTAGAGTACACAGCGATTGTGATGTAAAGGCGTGTGTGTGTGTGTTTCTGTGTGTGCGCCTGCATACTTGTTTTCTCAGTAATTTATTGTTGAAACGTTATTGCTCAGTATCAGCTGTTTCATTTCTCGTGTGATATGTGCCAAAAGATACAAGTCTTCGTATGACTGCAGTGCTTATGCATCGACACAGCTTTGCTTGTTCTACTGTAAGGGTCTTATCATCTGTGTTTTAATTCTGCGACAGAATTGAACTTAAATACACAGTCCATAATTAGCCTTGCTAGACTCTCCAGTCTTTTAACACTCAACAGATTTTCTGTGAAACAGCTTGACTGGCAAAATCTATAATTGTACAGATAAGTGAACATGTTAGCTAGATAAAGGTTAAACTATCAGGGATATGTTCTCCATCCATCCTAAGCCAATTTTACACATTCAGCTCAAGCTATAGTGGGTGGGGAAGGGGGAAAAAAAAAAAAAAACCCGCAAGTCAATATTGATTGATCTGGAGCCTTAGCAATTACCTCCATGTGCAGAAGACCATGTTAAGGTCAGTATTATCTTAGCTCATTTTATGGGTCAGCGCTCTGGCTTTAGCTGAAATAAATTAATGGGGTAAACACTTAAGCTCACCTTGATGAAATTTACAGCAAGTGTGATAGCTTTGCATAGGCGGAGGGTACAGTGCCGGGGAGTGACCCTTGATATTTTGCTCTACCTTCATGAACATAGCTGGTGAAATGCAATCTGTAAATAACACTGACTCCTCTTCAATGAAACTGTTAAGGTACGATTAGAAACTGTATAGCCTAATAAATCAGTGCATAGGCTATTAATGCTGAATGATGATGGTGACATTCTCGAAAAAAAAAATCTTTTAAAAGGTTTTATTAATATTTGTATATATTTCGCTGGAAGGATGTGCCAAATGCAGCACAGTAATATATACACAAATGCTATTATACAGCAAAGGCTGCTGGGTGCATCAACAACTCTTAATAAGTTCTGTATGTAGCTGTATGCAGCGTTTTTACATGCCCAAGGCTGCTATCATCATTTCAAACTAGGCTAACAGCATTAACAGCCTACTGTAAAGAACATCTATCGCACACTATATCCAATAACAATAGCAGAGCACCCAACTTTGCATGTTATTTCTTGTCACCTGTGTGTATTTCACTGGAGGGAGCGGAGGAGCGTTATTAGTCAACCAAAACATTCCATCAGCTTTCAGTGTATTGGCATTCTTCTGTGGCCTTCGGGTCGACTCGCAAACAGCTCTGTTATGTTCTTAAGCCCAAAATAAATTCAATTTCCAATGCAGTGATCTCCTTAATGAAAAGTCAATGTCCCTCACTCATTGGCAAGCTCCCGCGGGGACAGTCAGAAAGATGAATTTATCAGCAGGCCGGAGACTGCGCCCTCGGGGACACCACCCCTTATGATCAAACAGAATGCTACAGAGTGTGTCCAACCAGTCCTCCATTATTACCCAGCTTGTGCTCTTAATGTGAGCCGACGGAGGAGGGATGACAGTATTGATCTAATGAAAGTGCTATTTATATTCTCACAAATCCTCTCACCAGTGATTACAAAAGCACTCCACTACTGCGGCCAGCCCGTTCCCAATTTGTAAAGTGTACAGGGTGACAGTTTGTTTGCCTCACATGCACGCAGCGCTATCCTACCACGCTTATTTCTGCAGAGCGTTCCCCATCAGACTGCATGTAACTGTGTCACAGCATGCCCCCACTGTATCTCGAACATCTCTGAACTAATATCTAAATGTAAACCCAATTTGACTTCATGTTAAAACATCTTCATTTTTTATTTATTTTTTTTTTTTTGGTGTAATGTCAGTGGAAGTTCTGCATTGTTGGGCTGCATCCTGGTGAACAGTTCAGAGGTTTTTGATTATTAATAACGCCATGTCTTGTCTGCAGCTAACACTGTGATAAGCGAGACATGAGGTTGTTGTCACGGCATATGGTTAACGGTACTATAGATAAGCTTTAATCCCCACTGGGCGAGATGTAATGCATAGCAAAAGTGATGGGAGCACAGAACATACATCAGAGACAGGATAAAACAGCAGTCTGCCGAGATGACATACAACAGAGAGAAGAACTTGCAAATAGGTTGCTTACACCGAGAGGTAATTCATGCTCATCACATTCATTATTCCATAAGTGTAGAGTCTAGTGTGGCTTTCACTCACATGACCCACAACAGGAAATCATGTGTAGTTTAACATGCATGAACATTCATTCTACCCGTGGCTGTGCACTCATGAATAAAACACTGAAATGTGGATAATTATTGGGCTCGTGTGTTTAACCGTGAATCTCCTGCGAGCAGAAAATCTGTACATGTGAACAATTCCTCCGTACGTTCTCATAAAGAGAATGGATGATGATCAAAAAAAAAAGATCAAATGCCTCAGAAGGGAGTTTTAGATCAGTCAGTTAGAGGGAAAATGTACTACTTACTGTATATCAATCTGATGTGAAACTCTCTTTATGTGGCCATTATTTTAACAAAGGGTGACAGTACTCAAAGGCAGCAACTGCATCAAGTCTTAATCTGTAAACAGTATTTTTCTGTACTTTGCATAGCTGATAAATTGTGTTGCTAAATGCTAAACGTTATGCAGAGCACGTCAATTTACACTCATTTGCGTGGTGATATGTTGAAGTAAATGTGTGTGGACTGACATCTCAAGCTTTTCTTATGGACCACAGATTGGGTATTATAGCTATTATAAAATGCACCAAAGTTTGTGGGATGGAAACCATGCGACGTTCACTGAAACGTACATGTGGCTCAGTTATGGAATTGGTTACTTAATATGGAAGGAAGCAGGCTGAGCAGAAAGATATTAGTTTGGGAGAAGCAATTTTATAGCCATAGTTAAAAGACTATGGTTATTATGTATTGTTCTCCTTATAACAGGTAGTCATAATAGGTGTCTTGAATCCATAATCATAAAAAAGAACAATATTTTGCATAATTTGCAATATCCAGTAGTAGTAACAGTATGCAGTTGGACTAAACCAAAAGTACTACTTTTCTGTGCCTGTCAGGTAAAGTGTGTATACAGTATGAAATGATGCAGTTGCATCTGTTAATAAACAGTCCACATGCTCTACATATAGGTAATGCAAGTCTGCCAGCATCTGGAATCATAAACTTTATGTAACTTACCATATTTTACTTGAATATTATTATTATGCAGTAGGATGGGGGATCTAAATTATTGGCTCCTTCACAGATAGAGGATCTCTGTTCATCTCAGTCTCCACTGTGTGAGTCTTTTTCTAATGTGGCTGTACTGCCCATAAACAGACATTGAGTGATTAGCGCTGCTCTGCCATTGACATCATTTGCATTTTAATAGACCATAATTACAACTCGGGGAAAATAAATTGCAGTTTGAAGAATGCTTGAATTACTCCAACTCTCCGGCTCTCCTCTCCGAGATAGCGGCGAGCATATGCAGGAGCTGCCTGGATGCTTAATACCAGGTTCAGAAATGTAAAGTGAAGCAGGATTGCAAACTGAAAAGAGCAGGGGAAGACAATGTGGGCTGTGTTAATGTCGCTGATAGTGTGAATCAAAGTTTTAGACTGAACATTTTCTATAACTTAGCTGATACAGAAAGAGGACGTGCAGGTAGCGGCTCGCTGTCACGTTTGAGGACACTTCACAGCACAAATAGTAGCAGTTATTGAACACACATGGACTATTTCTTGGATCACATCTGTAACCTTTTAGCTGCAGAGCGAGCCTCTAATCACAAGGCCACCCCACCGGCGTCCTGTAGATTTTTGGTTTCTCATTAATTCCTGTGATAATTGCAGGTTGACCATTTAATATCCCCCAGTCCGTCTTATCGCCGCACCTCACCTGCTGAGATGTGACACCTTCCCAGGATTTGCCGAGGGATGTCTAACCCTGGCAGCTAAAGCCCATGTGACCCTGTAAGCAAGAGTGACAACACAATAATACTCCCTGCGCCTAATCTTTCATTGGTGGATTATCAGATTAGAGGCCCCAGTTGTTTATGGGCTCGGTGACTATCGAAAAAGTTGATCTGTCAAGTTTATCTTACACTTGTCGTATCAAGGCAGTGTTGGACCATACAGTTGGCTGTGGATGGAAGATAAGGCCGACATAGTTGAATGGAACCTCCGGAAAATGAGAAACAAGGCTTTTCTTTTTACCCCGACGCTACACTTTATCTAGTTTAAGAAATGGACCCCACCAAAAGCATTACCGGTCTTTTGGATTCACTTGATTTATTTGACCTCTTTGGTGTGACAGAGCTGCCCTTTTTTTTTTATTCGGAAAGGAGATATCAGAAATCATCCACCAGTTTAAGGCTCAGGTTAGTGGTGTGGAATCACAAGTTTCAAAGAGGGCATAATCCATCCTCTTTCAAGCTGCCCCTTTGTGGCATTTCAAAGACTTGAACTGATATAGGTTTCCTATCAGTCTGTTGTTTTGACAAAGTAGCAGGATAGAGGGAGTCCATTATTGAACCTCTGGATGCGGTTCACTTATTCAGGCTAACTGGTTTCTTTCCGTTACAAAGCAGTGACTTTGAAGGTCGCGGCCTCTTCAAACGTGACTGTCAGAAGATATCTGTGAATAACAGTTAGAGATGAGATAACTATCTTAATAAATCTGGTCTTATCGGATTTGCAAGCCAAGGTGTAAATGTTTTGACATCGCCCCTGGTAGGATGGGAAGTTGAATTTACTGGAGAGACATCCTTTATATGAGCAGAATGATAAACAAGCATAAAACCTTAATGATAGAGAATTATTCAAACTGTTCTGAGCAAGCTCCCCAGTTGTACATTACTCATATTTTTGCATAATTACCATTGCAAAATATGTTACAAGGGCTCCGTAGGTGCAGTTTTAACCTTCAACCTTTTTACGATTTGACATTGCATGAAATTAAATTGATAAATTCTGTAAAAGTACAACTACTTCTACTCCCCAAGACTGAGGGTTTTCTTACAGTCAAACTGTATCATTAAATCTACATTTCCAGTTTTCAGTCACACTAGCAGCATGCCATTGTGGATGGAAATGACTTTCTCCTGGCTGAAAATCAAACTATTGATGGGATTTCCATGAAATTTGGTACAGACATTCACAGTCCCCTTAGGATGGATTTTAATAACTTTGGTAAACCTATAACCTTTCCTTCTGACCATCATCAGGTAAATTTATGGCATTCCCATCAGCCTCAGCTGTACTTTGTGTTTAATTGTGCTAATTAGCAAATGCTAGCATGCTAACACACCAAACTGAAATGGTGAACACATTAAGCATCTACTTAACTTAACGCTTCCATGTTAGCATTGTGACTGACGCATGTTAGCATGCTGACATTAGCATCTATCTCAAAGCACTGTTGTGCCTTAGTACAGCCCCTCTGAGGCTGCTGGCACGGCTGTCGACTCGGCTGTCTTGTTATTAGCATGCAGGTCTGCGTACCATTGATGATGTTGGCAGTAGAGGCAGTGACACATGTTTTCTAGCTTTTAGTAGAAAAGAAAACAGCTGAATTTACAGGGTATTTTGTGGCTTACTCCAGCAGAATCCTCTGACAGCTAACCTCTGCCAACTATATTCCGCATCCACTGTATTTAGTGGATCACATTCATCAAACATTGGCTCAACTGTTTGGGGATGCATGTCATCACTGTTGTGATTCATCTAAAGCCCTTTTGAGTGTTGGGGCATTGGATAGTGCCAAACAGCCTGAGTGTGAATTTAAATGTATAAGCACCAGCTTTATATTTTAGAATGGGAACAGCAGAACACTTTCCTAAAGGGATAATAATAATTTTCCTCTGCCCCATTCCCATCTTATTTATGGCACAGCACACTGGTTTGTCACTTCCAGCCAGTGTGATTATTCACCTGGCGAGCATATTATTCTAGCAAATACCACAGCTATAAAATTTTTTCATATTTCATTCCAGGGGTTTGATGAGAATGCGCTGAATCCCATTTTCCAAAATATTGGTTATTCTGTGCGACAAGAATATGGCTTCCCTGATTACATTATGCCTCTGAGCTGTGTTTAGCCAAATGTGCATGACTTGCAAGTGTAATGTACAAAAGGCCGCTGCTGGTGTGTCACATTAAGGGAAAAAAAAAAGAGAAAAGAGATGGAGAGAAGGCAGAACAGAGAGGTCCCCTTTCATCAGAATATTTACATGCAGATGAAATCCTCTAAGTTGAATTTGTCCGTTACTGGAAATTAAAGCTCAGTTAAGGTCACTGCTCGCCGGTTACAACAGACTGATTGAAGGTCCTTGAACTACTTACAGGTCATAAATTATATTATTTCAACTTGTGGCCTTGAAAGATTTCAACGTTTCAGATATTAAATTAAGTTGTGGAGGTTCAAAAAATATTTCAGTGTCAATGTTAGATTCTCATATATTTATTTATTTATGTATTTATTCCTATAGGTGTTTGTTAGTAACTTTAGAACAGCTACATGTCACTATAATTCCATTTAACACATGCACAGGCAAACTAATAGATCAGTTTTAATTGACCAATTTCATACTGTCCTATTCAAAAGCAAAAGCTATTTCATATTTAAGGACAAAATCATTACTTGATCCTAAAAGAAAGGGACCCAAGCCATAACTAGAGACAGTCTGTAGCACAGATGTCCAACACATGGAGTGGACGCAACTCATTTGTTGCACTTTGCAGTTATTTATTTATTTCCTAGGTCTGATACAGGGAAACATCTGTCACCTTTGCCTAAGTGGCTGCTTGCATGATCCATGAACTACGTTTCAGAATAAAACACCCCCATATTGTCTGGCTCTCCGGTCCCGAGCTCAGGTGCACAATCCTGTTAGGCATTTGGAATGCCCTGCTGTTGCAACAGAGGCAGGCAAAGCCCAAACACCTGGAGACCTCATGTGTGCCACCAGAATTAGCAGTTGTTGCCAAGCTATCACATGGCTTTGCTTTGGTTTTCAGTGACATCATGCTTTTGTTTTATTTATTTTTGTATCTATTTACTTTTTTTTGTGGTTCAATTAAAATCCATCAGTCCGAAGAGCAGGTTTGGTCAAGTTATCAATTTAAAGAGATGCAGTCTTTGAGCAATACATTAGATTAGAGTGAAAACTGTTACCCGATGAATAAACATGAGCTGTGTAATATATGGATACGCACAGAATTAAACTCACTGTTAGCTGGAGTAGTATGGACCATATACGGTCTTAATTGCTCATGTACCCCGTTCCATAGTCCTTTTCCCTAATGGCAGTCAGCCCACCCCCAAAGTAAATTAATTAAACGGGCATAGCGCCACACTTGAGGAAGAAAATCTGACGTTCTCGTCTAAAGTATTTGAAGTGTCACCCGAGATAAAGGATGTCAGAGAGAGGTTCTCATTCTTCGAGCCCGGCCTCAAATAGCACCAGTAGCCATCTGTATTCTCGTTTCTGCAGCACTCACTAAATCAACACACTCGACACAAGCCTGAGGATGCCTCCGCACAATCATGCATGACAACATCAAAGCTTTCCTTTATTGCCTCTCCTCTTCATTTTTCCCCTCCTCAGCCCCTCTTAACTGCTATCTGGAGCTAAAAGCAGTGGTACCACTGCAAATATTATCTTTGGGGTTAGTGCAAACACTGAAAATCCTAGCTGTCTCTAGTCAGTGGTTTCAGTCACAGCTGATAGCCGTGTTCAAGGATGATTTTATCCTTGCACAGGTGCAAATTTAACAAAAGAACCCTCATGAACATGGATCACCAGGGAAGGCTTGTTGCCTGATCTGTCAATCTGTGGCTTCAGAAAAGACTTCTTAACAACAAATCCTTCGTACTAGACTGCTCAGCATTCTTCTGGATCTTTCCTTAATTGCCTGTCTTTGTTCCCACCTCAACGTATTGACAACCATAAATCTCTAAAATGTCGAATGAGCCAAATCCCCAGATTTCCATGAGCGAGATGTTTCAATGATGAGCTGGATCTGTCATTGGGGAGCCACTCAGCACCCACAAACAGATTGAGCAGGCACCCAAGATGGATCTGTCGGCACTTCATTCTGCATATCTCTATTTAATGATATTATATTTCATTTCCCGAGCAAAGAAAACACCATTAGCCAAAGCAGTGAGTCGGAACGAGGCATTCTGCAACAGATTCCAGGCCTCCTTGGTGGTACAGTAATTGAATTACAATTGCATATGACACAAAGTTTGAGAATGATTGTATTTGTTTCCATTTGTTCTTTCTATGTTACATACTAAGTTCAATTTTGCGCACTGCAAAAAAAAAAAAAAAAAAAAATCAAGCATACAGTAGCTTAAGACACTTCTGATATAACCACAGTGTGATTTCAGAAGAATTCAGTGGATGCCTCAGAGGCAGCCAGCAATTATGATGCTACAAGCACAGATACAGGTAAAACGATACAGGCGGTCGTCAGTAACGTGCTATATAATTCCATTTACTTTGTACATGAGCATACAAGAAGGCACGACTGGCCAAACAGCAACGAGGTCACAAGAAATGGTCCTCAGGCAGTATTTAGGTTGATTTCTGACAATCCCCATACTCGGAACTATATTGATAACTGCCTAAAAATCATTTCTCTACTAACTGTGGTTAAGTGCTTTAAAGGCCAATGGGGTTTTGAAAAGTGCGCCCAGTTGTTTTGACCACAGATTGAAAAGCAGTTATCATTTCAATGGGAGCGATATGCTCATAGGGTAAAGGACAAAGAGGTCAGCAAAAGTGGAGTAAGTGCTCCCTCAGGCACAAACACAAGGCCATTCGAAAGGCCCCACAGAGAGACCAGAGGAAATTGATTTCAGCTTTATTCCTGGTCAAATGCATGACTAGGCTGGCGGGTGACCCAATGGTGGACCTGTCCACTCAAATTAGGAAACCATTTGGAAGATATGGCCACATGTGAATGGCCAATCGTGCTCGATGAATATTGCACCACAATAACTTTATTTCACACATCAAAACATCTAGAGGTCATCCAGTGCTCTTATTGCGTGAGTGATGATCTTTTTGTCGGGACTGGCCCCCATCTACTTAAGTAGTTTGCGATAAGTGCACTGTGCGGCCTCCACTGGCAAAACTGAACAGCAACGATGTAAAATGTTTCTAGGGCACAAATGACATAAAGACATAAAAGCTTTTGCTACTGGCTGCATGCATTTTGACAAAAGATTGGCACATATTTTTCCCCTTTGAAAATGGGAAAGTGCTTAAAGATACACTGAGAGAAATTGAAAGGCCCCCCAACACCAATCACCCATCATCATCCCTGCGGAAAAGACAAGGAGGGTGAGCATAGGGAGGTGGGACATACAGTACAGAATTTCAGCTCTCTGACACCAGCTGAGTTGTCATGCTTTGAATGGATATTTATTCATTTAGTCAGCTCTTTAGTTATTCGCATGCAAAGAGGAGCGCATTCACATTGCCTTGGATGTGATGGTAATGGCTTAACTCGGTTCAAATTTTCACGCAATCTTTGCTTGAGTGCAACGTACGTGAGCTAGGAATTTGAACTGCACGTGCTACAGATACTGTATTAACATAGCATACATGCAAGGTGGTGGTTGTAGGAGTCAGAGAAACAGCTGTGACTTTGTTCATGGCTTGTATAGTTTGTCCTTTCAGAACACGTGCCTGACGACATGAAGAGCATTCACAGACTAAAAGCTGCCATAGTTTGAGTTGGGACGTATGTCACAGCTTGCACTGTTTGTATGGTCTAAAAGTAGTTCCTATGAAAACAGGAAGGTCTGTGATTTGCGTAGAGTGACCAGGAGAGTTTTCACTGTTTTCAATGCGATGAGCACAACTGAAATTCCGATTCATCGCCGTCATATTGCAGAAATGTTGCCTGAACACCTGTTCTCTGCATGACACAACAGAAGTAAGTAACAAAATATGCAATTTGGGTGAATCCAAGCCTTAAGTTTGCAATTGTTACCATAATTTCATTCTCAGGCTATTTGTAAGACGTTTGCAATTGTTTCATTGCCATTATAGTCAATGTGGTGCCCTGTGGGAGCGCTGCACTTATAGCATACTGTGCACATACATGATTAATGTATGTTTTGGTTTGCTTTGCTGCCTTTACAGTGGTGCAGTTAAGAGCTAATTTTCAGCCCTAAAAGGAGCTCTCCCCTCCCCACAACCACCATGTTTATACACTTCACTACAGTATATAACGCAGGACAGGGGCATTGGTACGGAAAAGAGGGTTGTACCAACCATCGCTGTGTTGCTTCAACACCACAGACCTCTGGGCTTTGCTGGCTGCCAAGCTGCAGTCACCCACAGAGCTGTGTGCTTATTTTCTCTGCCCTCTTCTTGACCATATGGAGCATAAGGGTCATCGGGACACGGTGTATCACAGATTTGTCTCTGTGTGTGAGAGTGTGCGCCTACATGTGTGTGTGTATATGTATCGGCTGTTTGCGAAATGAGCCAAATCTGCTCGGTAGTGTCTGTAGATTTGGCAGCAGGGTGCATTGATTTTGTCAGCATTTGCATTTTCCTGCCAGCCAAGAACACTTTTATTAGCTCGACCAATATAGATGCAGAAAACAGTTCATAGTCTTTTCACATTCTGCCGTGCTGGACCGAACACAATGGCTGTGTTCTCTTCTCTGTTTATGCAGGGATCCCTTTTTTCTCCCCCACTGAATTGGAAACAGAGAATTGCCAAGCAAGTACGAGCTGTTGGTACTCATGTGAAAGATGAACTATTCCATGGTGCGAGTATAAGGAAAACCCCCGATGATAAATGTAAATGCCAAAGGTCAAAGACACTTCATAGGTGCAAGATGATGAAGTGTCTTTTACTCTATTGCCAGCCGATCTGGGGTCAGCTTGTCAGAGCTGACACGGTGACATAGTAGCAACCTCTCATTTAATCACCATATTAATTCACCCATCACAAAACCCTAATGACACCGCCGCTGGCCGATTAATCTCTGTATTTGATTTAGCGAGTGTCCATTCATCATAACTGACGCTTTCAGTATGCAATCAATATGGCCCTCTTAGCGCTTTGGACACCTAGACCTCAAGAGGTACACAGTCATGGTGTGAAGAGTGTTGTGATAAAGTAAATGCTTGCCCAGGCCAAAGGGGAAATGCATCAATCATGTACCAGTGCATACATCAGCAGCACTTTTTCCTCAGGTTCTCTTCAGCCTCTCTGGACAAGAAGCGAAGGGTTCCAGCTGCACATCAGCAGGGGTCATGTGACAGACACATGTTCACTCTCATCAACAGCGAACGTGTGTAGCTTCATCAAAAATCCTCCCTGACCACACTGAAATCTTGAGTGAATAAATTAATGTAATTCACAGTCGGGAAACATGTCATGCAGCCTTCTTGCTTGAGGCTCTCAATTTACTTGTGTGCAGTTGTTTATATTGCCGTATCTTGGAATAAGCTGTGGCGCTACCTCACCTTGTCAGGATCCGTGCATGCTTGCGCTTGGACACACTCTCGCCCATACATACACACGCCATGAAGCCGCGGGGCGAAGGCAGCTCTGCTCACTCAAGAGGAAAGTGAACAGCTGTGCCTGTGACAGCTGGAGCAGTCATGACATCCCTTCACCAAATATCAGGGATGGCTTTGGACACAATGGCGTATCAGCCGAGAGGGGTCCATTTACAACCTGGACGAGACGCCGAGGCTTTGGCCTGCGACCGTGCTGAAGCGACAGAGCTCAATTTTTCCTCCTCGCATTTGCGGTGATAATGTGAGAAGTAATGAGTTTCTCCTTGGTCTTCAGCCCACATAATAGTTCCCGATTTGCTTCAAAACAAGCCCAATGTAGCAAATTAGAAAATGTTATGCCTGTGAAAAATGAGCTGAATACTAATGTTTATTTTCAGAGGTCCAGTTTCAGTGATTCCTCATCAGATTCTCACCAGAATCTTGTTTAATTGCTCACACTTTCTAATCTTATAGAGAACAACGCGGCAGTGATTCACACACACAAATCTGCCCAATGCCATATATAAAAAGTACAAACTGCTTTTAGAATTTGGTCTGTTCCACAAACATCGGTGGCATGTCAATCATTTCACCTCACCCTGGAGATACATTAAGAATGCAAAATGTTATCACTCACAAACACGTCTAATCATCCCTGAGTTTGGGTTTTGTTTGAAATATTAAAAATGATGGATGTCTAAAATGTGTTAGAACCAGTCGTAATTGTGAAGGCAGCACGAAAAAAAGAAATCAGTGTACTATGCAAATGAGTATAATCACCTTCAGCCCCTTTAGCACCAGACCGATTTTAATTACACCTTAATTTCATGTATAAATACCCCCTATTCAGACGAGCTGCTGCAGTAAGCCCCAGCAGAATAGACTGAGTGGGAGGACTGTATAGGTACAGATAATTACAATCCACTGTTATGGACTCCTGATTATCTGAGGTGGTGGCCAACATAGCGTCTTCCAAACACCACCGAATGAACTTTATCAGGGTGATAGATTAAAGCGTGTCACAGCTTTGACAGCAGCCTCCTGTGAACTGGGCAGTACTTCATACATGACCTGGACGACATCGTTTTATCTTGACGAGTCAGCTTGGCCAGTCCAATTTTGTGATGGAAGATAAGTGAGACAGCAGTCTTGCCACTTCATATAGCCAAACCCAGGTTACAGAAAATCAGAGTTGAATGTTGTACTTAGGGCACCAACTGGTTATGTGGTACAGTCAGGAGCAGCATGATGGAGCTGGATTTTCCCCTATCAGATGTTTAGAAAATTGTTCAGTAAGTGGAATTTTCTCGAGACGGGTTTATGTGTAATACAGACCACGAAAGCTGTTTTTTCTCCCTGACAGAGATTATTTAAAAACCAACGACTTATGGCCGTGTTTGTGGGCACATTTGTGTTTCCAATTACAAGCAATTTGTCTCTAAAAAGTTTCCAGGTTTTAATTAAGTTGATAACATGAACTTATTTTACAGACTCAACCACATGTTTCTTTTTTCCTTTTGATGTAACCCACAGAAATGACCAAAAAATGATATATGTATGGTTAAGTTAATGTGCCATATAAATATATACAGTGCTACCTGGGAAATTAGCTCATACAGAAAGCAGCAAAGCCACAGTCCATCTTGAGGAACCATAAAAGTTGAATGCCTATAAATAGCTTTTCTCCTGCAGGGATTGAAGACTGAGCATTGTTGAAAACACCGGAGGAGCATATGCTTCGGCACAGCTTGTTGCGGCCTCAGATGTTCCTTAACAGTTGATTTCCTCAAGTTGCATTTCCTTTTTCACCACGTTATTGTGCTAATTATTTTTCAGCACGTTCCACATGGGTGGCTCGTGGCTCAGACCGCGCAAACTCAGCCCCCCCCCCCCCCCCCCCCGCCCCAAAAGCACCCAACACAAGGGCTGCTGAATATCAGGCCAGCTGTGCGACACATTGGTTCCTCAACACTATTGACTGTTTTGAAATGCTTATGAGGGCTGATGGAGCATTTTTTCCTTGCTCTTCGCTTTTGCAGCCAAATACGATTTGTGCAGGGCAAATTTCCTGCGGAGCTGCTCCCACAGTGTTGATATACAGGTAAATTCACATATACAAAAATCAAATCATTGTTTATATTGCCTGTTTAGGGTGATTTGCACTCTACTGGTATGTCCTCCACCTCCTGCCACGCTGGAAGGCTCAGAAAATATTCTCCATTATTCACAAAGTGCACAGTGATGCCACTCGTAATTGCCGTAGACAACAGCATACGCTGACAAAGTGTGTCGTTGTATTGCTCGTCATGCAGAATATTCCGGCCATACGTTCCTCACATTTCCCACAAACACTCACACATGAAGTGGAACCCTGCTGCCACGATGTGAAAGGGGCCGTGCACACCTGTACTATGTGCCAATGTTACAGTTACAATCTGATTTGTTATTCATTTTCTGCTTGGAGTAACTATGGCGGTTTGACCCGACTGTAAAATCTCCTGACTTCAGCATACCAGATATGATCTTGTCTGAACTGCCAGCACAGAAATTCAAACTAAATCTGTCACTCTCTGCGATGTTTCTGATCATTTTTTCTTGCTCTTACAGGGAAGATGATAAAAAAAAAACTCAGTTTTTTCCGTGTAAGAATAAAAAAAAATAAATGAACCAATGCATATTTCACGTTCTTTGAGGAGAAAGGAAAGTGCTCGCTGTTCTATAATTTCAGACTTGCCTACTGAGGTCAGGGGTTCCATGCTTGAATGCCCGCATTTGCATCTTTGACTCGCTCTGGCCCAGTGAGGAAGAATGAGCTGTTGCATCTCCTGTGATGTGCAAAAGTGAGAATGTACAACAGCATTCACTGAACTACATGCGCTCCACTGATCTCAGCGTGAAACTATTTCACCGCAGCAGGGTATGCCTTCTCTCACAAAAACTATACAAATGCAAAACCACATGAAAATGGGGCCAGGGTTTTATGGCCGCACATGAATAACAGCAACGAGACACAATAAGCAACAGTCATGCAAAAAAAAAAGAAAAAAAAAAAATGCTGCCTAATTCTATTTACATTTATGTACAGCACACGGTCGTCATTCCATGCCCATCTTTGCTGTTTCGTTTGCGTGGCAGGTATCTGGACTGGTCCCCTTGTCACGACCGTCTTCCGCTCCCCAATTATCATGCAGGATCACAACAGCAACAGTAACCAAAGGCATTTGCGGTGGCTGGGCTATATGACCCTTGTTTGTCATTCCCAAGCCACTACGCTCTCAATACATGCAGGCAAGGTGAAATCTGCATCCATTTCTCATATTTACATATGAACTAATGATTCCCCCTGTGGGCTGACTGTGGCCTTCCAAATACTCTACATGGTGCAACCAAAAGTGATGTACTAGTGGGCTACTGACGCTGGTGACTCACCCACTATGATACATGGTTTCACAGCCTAATTGCAGCTCCCAGCTGAATAGGCCACAAGCCAACAGAGACCTACTGACCTTGGTGAAAGTAAAAAAGGGCCCCATGCCTCTCCATGACCCATTTTGTCACTGAAAAAATCTCTGCTAGACATTAAACAACTCTGAAAGGCTATTGTGAATGGCCACATTTGCCAACATGGGCAGGGATGTAGGGAGAACGGCTTGTTTAGTACACCGAGAAAAGACATTAACATCTGTCACATACCTTGGGGAGAGTACTGCAAAGGTACGCAGAAAGTAGTGCTTAACTCATGTCTTTACAGGGCAGTGTTTCTAAGGATAGGAGAATTGAACAGATCACACAGCCAGTTTATTTCTGTGGCATCGGCCTGTGTGCCAACTGTTCAAGTATGCAACATTAAACAAACCACATGTCCATTTGCATAAGTTAACCAAGACTGGTACACACCTTCGTGTCCAACTACATTAGACACACCTGGAGGAAATCTGCTCCGGTGGTGGTACGCCACACAAAGATATTGATGAAAAATAACACGCCATCTTTCAAAGAGGCAGATGCTGCCCTCTTTGTTCTCTATCAGCCGTCTTCCTACCCTGCCGAAGCTAACAGCTGTTCTTTTGCTGTGCACTCAAACAGCCAAGTAAAGGCAGGAAACAGATAATTGAAAATGTCGATCTCATTAATTATCACAGTGAAAGTTGAAGAAGCAGCTTTCACTGCAAAATAAATGGCTCATTCTGATAGTTTCAGACCTGAGCGCTTACAAAGTGAAATCATCTCAAAAGCTTAAAGCTGCATTCGATGTGTTTATACTATCAATGGATCAGATGACTGTGATGTGAAAGGGGTTCGCTCATAGTGACACTGCAGTTCCACTTAGCTCTATAGCTTCAGAGCATCTTTTAGCTAATTGCTTTGATTTTACAGCCTGCAACGTCACTGTTTTGGTTCACTCTCACGGCTCTCATAGAGCAATTTTTGACCGCAGCGGGCAGCTTGTTCAGCATAAAAGGTCTGAAGAATCTACTATGTGCTACCTGCCCACAGACAAAAGGCAGACAGACAAGGTTAGTGGCTAGCTATTGAACAAGGTGGAGGATTTAACAGTTGAAGAGTCCAATATTTCCCTGAGAAGTTGGTGGAAAAAAATGTTAACTTAGGTTAAGCAGGTGACCATGACTCCAGATGAATGCAGATGTTGCTCTGTATCTGTTGGATGGGTCAATAGGCAACTGATTTCTAATGAGTTCACCACATGAGCTTAAAAATGTGAGGTCCATAACCCAAGTTTGGGGTCACAATGCAAGGAAATTCATTTGACAGACTGCTGCTATCATGGAGCTGCCACAGATAAACAAACACTCACATTTATACTTCCACACAAACCCAGAAAAAACATGTCAGCTCCAGAAAGTCATTGACATTCATGCCGCAAGGCTGTGCTGCTGTCCTGTGAGCCACAGTGCCACTCTCTCTGTACAATATGTTACACTGCATTGGTCATTTGCCATCGAGGCACAAAAGATAGGACACAAATAAACGCAACACAGTGTCACTGTTGAAATTTAGCCACGATATATGAGAGCTTACAGTATTGCGTAGTTGAACTTCACTTGAAGGCAAAAATAAAGCCTTTCAGCTCAGAAACTTGCAACACTGCAGACAATATCCACTTTATCTTTGCATTGCAACTCCCGGCTGTCAAAACTTGTTAAAAGTTTTTTAGCAACTCAAACCTACAGTATGGAGACAGTCCTCACAAGGGAGGAAGATTTTATAGAAATTCCGTGACTAAGTGCTGCAGATTATATACTCTTGCATGGCAGATTTAAACCACCCTTCGTGGTCCATTTAGAGAGGTGCCAGCCAGCGCTGTACCTGTAACACATACTACAACTCCAAATTGATTTTACAAGGCAGCTTAGGCTCTAATTGCTGATTTGCCTGGGGAGATTCTTGATCCAAATGGCTTAGCAACTTCTTTTGTGGTGTGCTGTTCGGAGATTTTCATTCATGAGAGAGTAGATAGGACGGGGATTGAATGAATGCATCAAGAAACAAGCTGTGTACTGCATTTAGAGTAAAGGCAGATATGAACACGCTGACATAAGTGAACAGGTGCATTCCATGTACTTTCATTTCATACCCTGTTTGAAAGTTATGGAGTGGCACAGCACACGTTCACATATGATGATGATGATAACCAATTTCATTGTTTCTGACAGCAAGATCAGGGGAGCAAGGAATCATCGCAGTGTTATAAATAAATGCAAAGTCACTTTAGTGTGTTTAAGGATAAAACTGTGTATTCAAAACAGACCTATTTCTTGCTTCAAGTGAGAAAATAGTTGGAAGCATTTTTAGAGTAAACTGCAGCAGTTTGAGTTTGACACCCAATTCCGGGCAGAATAATTGGATAACAATATCAAAA
This sequence comes from Chaetodon trifascialis, assembly GCF_039877785.1. Lineage (NCBI taxonomy): Eukaryota > Metazoa > Chordata > Actinopteri > Chaetodontiformes > Chaetodontidae > Chaetodon > Chaetodon trifascialis. The sequence goes on from NC_092078.1 coordinate 10,352,772, forward strand.
AAAGATCTGAATGAACGAACTTCACTTAATAAGTAGTGCTTGACAAAAGAGAGAAAGAACTATATCCCCTGTGTGCTCAAATCTTGTCATCTGCATTCCTTTTGATTTTGAATGAAGCTCCAATTCAAAAAACATCAATAAATTCCCTTAATGGTCATCAGCACAGACACAGTGAATATATCAATCAGCATTCATCACAGCAGCGGGGAATCTCATTCAAATTCACATTATTGAATGACCATTAAGCTAATGCAGTTCAATTTAACACCACTGTGCTGAAGGAGCCGCATGTTACTGCAGTGGCCAAAGACAGTTTAGCTGTCTGGCTGCAAACACTGTCGCTGCTCCGTAGACAATGAGTACAATACTGACTTTGTGAACCGATGCATTTGCCATTTTCCCTTTTATGCTCCAGTGGGCTTTGTATAAAGGTCCAGAATTGTCAGCATTACTGGAACGTAAAGCTTATTTCAGTCGAAGATTAAAAAAATGTGATGCTGCAAAAGCCAAAGTCCCATTCATTCCGGACAGAAGCTGCAGCCCTTCCAGTTTTGTGACACAACCCCTTTTGGCAAAACTATGGATTCAATTATGTGAAGTAGTTTTTCACATTGTAAAACTGCAGTTTACTTTAAGTTGTCTGTGAGCAGGATGCAAGAGGAAATTTTGGAAAAGAGAAGTTTGCCGGTGCCCAGTGTTGTGTTCAATGCACGCCCAATCAATATCTTTATATTCACACTGGATCAAATAACGACATGCAATATAAAAAGGCTCGCTTGCAGTGATGATTCTGCGATTCCCCTCACATCTGTGGGGCGTTTTCAGCTCCTCTTTTTGGTTTTCATGGCATAGAAATTTACTGTTTTGGTTCACTCATGATCAGCACAAGCTAACACACTCTCCAATGCAACTTCATGAGATTCGCCAGTGTTGTATTTAGAGCTTGTTTCTACATTTTTTCCCCTAGTTCATGGGTCAAACACCGTGATGGCCTGATGCTTGGTGATTTCCTCTCGGATGCACCTAAAAATAGCTCTTCCACATTAGTTCTGATTTGCTGCACTGATACACCGTTCTCTTCTTTTTATTAGCTATTTTCTCTCATTGCAGCCATTTTTATGCACAACAGCTCGGGCTCACAATGGATAGAGGCACAGAGGTAATTTTTCAGCAAATGAAATTTTCACTGTCATTATCTGTTTTTGTAGTCCATGCACTATTGGAAAAATCATTTTATTCTTTTACAAGACAGTGAAAGAAAATATTTTAACTCAGTAAGATCATATTAATGGTATATTATATTACAACCTATTTCCCATTTCAAGCTTAATATTAAACTATAGCTCATTTTAATTTACTCATTGTTTTCCCAAGACTGATTTGCCTTTCAAAATGAAGCATATTTTAAGAAGAGCACAAGTATGAAAAGTGAGCTTTAATACACACTTACTTAAAATGCATCCATTTATCCTCAACTGAGGTTGTACATTTCTGCTATATAATCGTTAAGACTTCTGGTAGAATCTGACAATGTGTAGATTATCGTAATAATATAATACAGATGTAATGATTTGCCACTGAGACCTTATTCAAAATATATTTGCCACCTCAGAGCACCCGAAAACCGTGAATTAATTTTCTGAAGCACAAAGGCCCGTCATTAAATCTCCAAGGTGCAGCCTGTCTCTGATTAATCTCACACATTCTGTGTTGTTTTGGCCCTCATTTCCAAATCTGCTCCTCAAACACCCAAGAACTAAATAGTATGGGAATATGACCGGCGTAATCTGACAGAATATATGCAGTTTCATAAGACTAGCCAGGCAGAAAATAGATTGGGGGTTGTGATTTGGGGGAGTTAGCCCGGGAGTGGTGGGGGTTACAGAGAAATAATGTGTCAGTCACAGTTGCAGAGACTGCTGCCTCGGCAAGCAAGGCTCAGACATGACCCACAGCGTCTTTCATGTGATAAAACATGAACCTTTGCACGTTTCACCTTCAGCGGCGCTCAGTGTACGTACAGAAAAGCGACAAGAAAAGGAGACTTGATGGGAAAAGAGATTCCTTTAGACACCTTCTCCCTTATCATTTATTTTGTCTGTCGTGCTGCGATGTCAGCTCTGTCTTTCTGTATGTGCTTCGACAGAAGTGCGAGGTAATTATTGAAACATATGGATGACTGGGCCCTCTCCTAACCCTCTCACTAATGATGCCTGGCTATTACAGAAGGGCATGGGAAGGACACTTCTGCCATAAACTGATATATCCCACCAGAGAACCATGACTTCTCCTGCACTTGTTGGCTAAAGAGAAGCTGTTAGAGCTTCAGAGAGAAGTGGGTGGGAAAAAAAATCTATACATACATACATGACTTTATTCACGCTCAAAAGCATTCTTCAAAACAAAAAAAAAAAGATGACCATGACCCACATGCTGCAAATACAAAGAGGTTTGAGTGAACACATGGAATTCTTTAGAATCTTGACTTCAATTCCCTGATACAATCTTTTGTTCGTCCAAATCTTGCTTTTCAGAGCAATTTTCTGGTGCCGACTCTCGCCAACATGCCGGCCAAACAAAAGATGTTCTTTCATCATAATCAATTCAGATGGTGTGGCCTGTTGCCACATCATGTTGACGTCCACAGATCTATTACCTGGTTATCGGTTTTAAAAGAAAACTGAAGACAGAAAACACATTTCTCCCACATCACGTGCTGAATTGTTACTACTGTATTTGACTGCATGTTGATACCAAGAGTGAAGCAACCACTGATGGACTCAGAAAATCTGAAAAAAGGTTGCTTCTCTGAGGCTGATGGCACTCTAGGCTTGCACATAAAGTTACAATTGCTTAATCTTTGCTCCATCAAAGCCTTTCCATTGGCAGCAGATTCTATTTAACTCTAGACGACCCACTTCAACTCCATTAACTTTCTTTGCTGAATGGGATCAGGGTAGATGCCTCCCCATAATGCCAGCTCGCTTAGGGCAATTTTTCAGCTTGGAAGCTGCAGCCCTCTCTGATGTTAATGGACCCAACAGTTGCCCTCCCCAGTCCATGCAAAACATGCGTACATCCCCCAGGTACATCGCAGCATGACCCAGCCAACTGGAGCTTTTGTTCATGTGGTCTTGTGGCCATGGGCAAAAATTGATGCCGCTACACAATGCACTAAAAGCTTTGGCGGACAGCTAGAGTCCCCAACACAATAGCTATAGCTGGTCCAGAAGCAGCAGTGGAAAATAGCTCCACTCCTTCGGCTATATGCAGCACTTACACAATTCAGCTGTAATGGCCTTTTGTCAAATAGACCTCAGCATTAGCATCAGCTACGCGGAAAACTGTTAAATATTTGCATTAGACTGCTATTAAAATATAAAGCAGATATGACAAACACACAGCATGTAGCATTTTGAAAAGCTCAACTCCAGCAACTCTAACAAAGTTTATTATTAGACTATATTTTGGGTTAGCGAGTGCCTTGACACAACCTCACTGTGCTGTTGATTTTATCTTCAGGCAGTGTAGATAGAGTGTACCAGAAGTCCAGCTGAGTGGGTGAAACTACGGCAAACAAAGGCCAGCAAGTACATCTGTTTAGTCATTCTTAGTGGAAATTCTTTGTCCAATAGTGCCTATGGACCACCTCAACACATTTTCCAGCTGGCACAAAGCACAAGTCTTTGATTGGTCCGTAACACCAGAGCAGTTCTCACATCCATCTCTCCCAGTTGCTAATTGAGACAGGAGAAAGGCTTCAGCCATTCCATTCTTTCCCTAAACGACGATTGGACGCTGGAGACCAGATGGCCTGTCGGCGAATGTCACTGGTGGCCAGTTGTTACATTTGACAATGTGGGCTGATCTGGCAAGTATCAGTACAATTTTGCTGCCTTCAGGACGGAGCAACTGGGAAAATAGCACTTGGATTGATTTCATCCCTCATTCGGTGCACAGCAAATATTTTTGACAAAGACATATGGTGGAGAGAAGTGCACAGCAGCAGGCTGCCCAGCCTCAAGCCGGAGCCGTTTTCACTTGATTGTTTGAGGCAACATGTGCATTTAGACAAGCAATGTATGCAACATTCGCATGCAGGCAGGCACACACGCCACTTTGGCACAAACCCAGACACGGAGGGAAGTGACAAATCTCTGCAGAACCACAAATATTCCTCCCTTACAGGATTCTCCCAAGAGCCTTTCATTTTTAGCCAAAGCAGCCCAGTGTTTACAAATATAATTCAACACATTGTTTCATGCTGGTGTTATTACATCATTTTCATCAGCCTGCATGAAGTCAAACTATTTGTGTCCAGACCACAACACTGCATGCCAGATGTTGGCTGTAACATGTCGGGAAGGAAGCAGCAATGCTGCCTCCAAACTCCACCTCGGTCACCCTGTCTTCGGCTGAACCAATCTTTGAGAAATAGAGTCTTTCACCTTCAGTCTATTTGGAATTGGGGGGAACCATCCTGACGTTCAAAGTTGCTTGCTGAAGCACAGTCCCTGTCTGGGCTTTGGCAGCTGGACTGATAGCCAGCCCTGTGGAATGGCAGCTGTTGAAGGGCTTTTTAAATTGCACCCAGGTTGATGGGTGGCTGTCAGGAGGGCAATGGACATAGAATTTCGAAAGGGAAAAAAAAAAGGGATGGAAGGGTGGGAGTGGGGGGGGGGGGGGGGGGGGGGTGTTTGGAGAGGGGGGAAGCAGGGAGAACAGTGACCCTGACACCAAGGTGTACACAAAAAGAAAAGTCTCGAATCCTGGAGAAAAAAAAAAAAGAAGAAGAAGTGCGTTAGAATAAATGGAGCGCTGAGGTCTGTCATCAGGGTTATTTAGGCAGGCAGCACATCATCGCTGTTCATTGGGTTTGATGTTTCCAGACTATGTTTACATATAGTGAGATAATATCAGTGTCTTTGCCGGCTTGATCACCTGTCAGAGATACAAATGGAAATGTCGACAGTGCTCTCCTCCTCCTCCTCCTCCTCCTCCTCCTCCTCTTCCTCGTACTGATTTACAATAGCCTTTGTGCTCATCCACTCTTACCATTCTATTAATTACAATAGCCAAAACATGTTTCCACTGGCTTCTGAATGAAATCACTGCCAACGCACAATAGAATTTCAGATGAAACAAAGTGGAGACGCTGCGCTCTGCGATTTACGGTGCAGTGGAACACAGTGGGTGCCATACAACGCCACTCTTTCAGCCTCACTGGCTCATCTTGCCTCGCTGTGGCTGCGCTGCTCAACAGATGGTGTTTTAAGAAGGTCATCATGTCCGTGTCCCCAGTTGTTACACGTGCAGTTTTCATTATTTGGGGACATTTAAGGCATAATCTAGGCGCTGTCGAGATGTTGTCACACTGCAGCTGAACAGACAAAGTGCTGGTAAGTTGATTTGACTCTGTGGAGTGTTTAAAGATTGAAATGTACTGAGTGAGCAGCAATTTATCTTAATAAACTATCTAATTAGCGCCGTTAAATGTAATACAGTATCTTCCAGCGTTCTGCGGAATGACGAGCAGTAATGTCTGCCATCCTAACATTTTTCATAGGATAAAGTGAATGCAGGCGTGGGCACCATTAGATGTGACTGCCTGTCTGTTGAAGGGAAGGAACCTTATTGCCTCGAGCTATTCTCAGTTTCATACGGGCTCAAGAATTTATTTTCTGCGTCTCTGCATACTCTCGCCATATTCAGCATAAAAAAAATGGATTCATTTTCTTCTGTTTGTATCTCCAACCAACTGGCCCTGTGAGGTTCTGATAGTACCAGAGTGGCTACATTCATGGCCAATTATTAGCCATAAATCTATGAAGGGCAGCAGGACCACTGACAGGTAGCTCTCTTATTGCCTGCTGATTGCTGGAGTGTACCTATTAATCATTTTCTGTATTCCCCACCGGTCAAGAAACCTTTTTAGTGGAGAGATGGATCAGACACAATGGGGCTACCAATTTCCTCTTTCCCACCTCTCTGTTGTGTTTTGCTCTCTCTCATTTGCTCCCTCTCAAATTATGCTCGCATTCGATTCCTGGACGATTTAACCTGTGCTGAGCATCATCCCGAACAGAGAAGATTAATTGAAAATAGTTCAGATTTGCACAATGGCAGTTTTCACACACACAAGCTGACAACTAGACCGCTATTAAGTTCATGGTAATTACAGTAACAGTTCAAAGACTATTCTCTATTTTGAAATGTAAAGGATTTGTCATATAACTGCATGTTTCCCTTGCATTCATTGAATCCAGGCACAGCTGCCATAAGCCTGTGCCGAGAACTGCTCCATGATTATACGCCGGTGAAATGACAGCATACTGTATATCAAACTGTAGCCATTTAGTCTCAGTAACTCCATGATATAGCTTGCATATAAACTAGGAATAAATTCCCCTTCAGCATTTTGACAGCAGCTATTCAGATACTTAGCCCTCATACTCTGCAGTCATATTCCTCTGCCAGAATCAATTGCACTGGCAACCACTGCCAAGCCTGAATTTTATCTCCCAGCTGGAAAAAAAGGGGGAAGGGAACAGAGCATGGAGATATGCTGTTTATCAGTCACACGACTAATTCTCTCTCCCATCTCTCTTGATTCCCCTTTTGAAAGTGAACTTGGTATTAATCTACAAGACCTTGAGCGCCTCATGCACACAATCAGCACTGACGTACGCCGTTTCTCTCTATTTTTTTTTTGGTCAATCTCTGACCTTTTGAGTGCCGCCCACATTTTAATTAGTCCTAAACTAAAAAGCTGCTCAGTGCCCCCCCCCCCCCCAACTCCCATTTCCCCCTTTGTTCTGACAACCCTTTTTTTGTACCCCAATGAAATCCATGGGAGATATACCACATTCAAGCACTGACTGAATATCAGCGGTGAAGAAGGGGTTTTTGTAACGGGTTGGAAAATTACAAGGGCTTAAGAGTCAGACACATATGCCTGCCAAATGTAATCAGTGGGTAATAAATGTTTGCCCTTTACACTATAAAAAGCAATGGCAGCAGTGAACATGTGCTCGGCTCAGTGCAGCAGATCACCACGTCACTGCAACTGTGCTTAAAATTGTTTCCCAACAACACGACCTTCTGCTATCTTCACCCTCTTGCCTCTTGAACTCTTTCCCACAAAACATATAAATTTTATCATAACAGCTTTCATGGCGGTGTGAATAAACTGTAATCTAACAAGTGCTTTTTTTTGTTGTTGTCCTGCAGCTCTTGAACTGTTGGGAAGGTTGCTTGAGCGCTGAAAGGTAAGCTTTTACAATCAAACTCGATGCGAGAATCACTGCGCTGTCAACGGCAAAGATGGGTCATGGCATTTTAAGCTGGTTTTCCATTTCTGCTCGGTCTCAGGACTACGTTAATGCTGGCTGCAGCAGAATGGAGCCTCAGAGGATCGAGAGTGAAGGCCTCTTGCTCTTTTCTCCCCACTGTTTAATTAGCGTGGTCTCAGAGACTGGGGTGCCGCTTTAGCAATCACGAATCCTGCCCAGCCAATAAGAACTTGTGTTCAACCACGTCTGACAGAGATAAATGGCATGCCGCAACATCTCAGCCTCGCCTATCATCTCTGTTACCCATGCAATAGTGCATTGTGGGAAGACTAGAGGAGTGCCACAGATCTAAGTGGGCATGTGGGTCATTCGATAACAACATAAATCTACTGTATGTGGGTGTTTTTTTCAGTGTGGTTGTGTGTACAGATTGTTTGCAAAATGAATCCGATCTGCTTGTGTTTGTATTTTATACATAGTTGAATGTTTGCAGAAAATGACGCAATGTGGAGCTGCGTTCGACAAGAGTGCCCCATATTTCCTAATTGAGATGCAATTCATTTGCTGTTCCACCAAACTGAGTTTCTCGGGCGGGGTATGGTCAACAGGTGGGAAATTTATGATGGTTTTAGGTCGCGAGCGTGAGCCAATAACAAAAGAGCAAGAGGATGATCTATTTATTACATTCCACGACTTGATCACAAAAAGCATTTTGGAGCTGAAGATTCAATTAAAAGGGAGCAAGCATATTTTGGGGGAAATGTCAGAAAATTGGTCTGTCGTTGAAACAACAGAACTGTTATTCATCCGTGCAAAAGACAAGATTAACAGGGAGCTTCCTCTGAATTCATTATATGCAGCTCCTGAATTGCCTAGTCCTTCAAAGCCAGATGCTACATCATGTCCAAGTACTGGCTAATGGTTAGTACACCATAAATCCAATGCCTTATGTTACTTTATACAACAAAAACTAGTCCGGATTACCCCAAATCATTCTCTGGAAGTATTAGTGTCAAATTGAGTTTCTTATCTTTGTATTAAAGACATCACTGAATTTCTAGGTTGGTAAATATTAGCACAACTTCAAGCGTCTTGCTGCTAACATAGAAAATCTGGATAGGAATCTCTAAAGTTTAAGATTACAGCTCAGATGAAAAGGACATAGAAATCCATCCATTTCACAAGCTGAAACCACCCAGCCGGGCTGCAACAGAGAGCATCATCCAAACTCCACAAATGAATAAAAAGTATTTTTAGACATTCAGTGCTGTTAATAGCCACTGGTGAGCTTCCCAGTTAAACAAAACATGGCGATGAATCACCTGCGAGCTAGATCTGCGTCCAGAAAAAACTGAAGTCATTGGGCTGAAACTAATCACAGTCTCCAGTCCAAACAAGGAAATGTTTCAGTTTACAGAGTGCAGCTTTAAAGAATGGCCTCTGGCTCAATAGATGTTTATATTAACTCAATTTCCTTTGGCTGATTAGCATGCAAGCTCTCCCAGATAAATAGAAAGATGTGATCATTTCCATCTTTTTTTTCTTCAATTATGATGCTGAAATTTGTGACACATGGTGTTCTTGCTGCATAAAGTAATGTCTGGAAAATTCCCATCAGAAAAAAGTGCATTAATAATTCCTGTTTTTTATTTATCTCGCCCAGAAGAAATGTCAGTTTTCGAGACATTGAATCTCAAACTAGGGTGTCTTTATTGATAAAATTCTTATATCATGACACCTTCTAATGAATGACATACACTTCACTTCTGGGGTGGTTTGAGCAATAATTGCAGCCTTTTCCCTTGACTCCTGTTTCAGTGGATCATAGTGAGGGAACAGTTTGTAGCAGTGGGGGCATAATTAGTGATAGGCCTTGGACATGTCATACTCTGTTAGTCAGCCTCGCTTTAATTCCTTTGTCTCCTCTCTGCTCCTAGCATTTATTCATGTTGTGTGTATGTAAGTGTGTGGCTTTGCTCAGGCGTTACTGTGCGTGTGCGCACTTAATGTATCGGGTAAAATTTCATTTGATCCTATATAATACGATATTATGGCAATGCGGGGCAGATTTTTATCAAGATGTAAGTTCGGGCTTCCGTGTTTGTCTTTTCTGTCTGTCTGTGCTAAGATACCTGTGTGAGTGCTCCCTTTGATTTCCTGTGGAACAAAAGAAAAACAATTAATCAGTTTTGGCTTTATCTCTCAAGCTAGAAAGGCTTCAGTACTCGGCTGGCTCACGAGGCTCATTTTGGCCATAATTAGAGGAAACCTTTTTGGGCTTTCTATATTCCTTTTTAAGCAGCTCCCCGTAGCAACAAAATGCATAAAAAAAAGGTTTTGTACGATGCCAAAAGGTAGACTGGTGATTACTGTCAAAGGATGCTTTTTTGGCATGATGAGTGTGTGTCGATGTGTGTGTGGAGTTTGCAGAGGGGTTTCTCAGCCTAGGCTGTTGATGTGAGGGCGGATGAAAGCCGCTTTGAGGATGCAGTATACGGCTACGAGGAAAAGCTCTTCCTCCACCACCTTCCTTTGCTTTTCTCCATTTTTCCCCCCCTCCCTCCTTCATCTCCCTCTCTCATTCTCCCGCCACTCTACCCTTGCTATCTCCTCTTGACTGCCTCTCCCCTCCCTCTGTTGTTTCCCTATCCAATTTTCCCTATACATCCAGCCCACTCTTCCACTGGAGCCTCTTTCCCCTGCCACAGCTGTCTTCATGCCTGCACTCATCTGTATCCACACTTTTCTCCGTCCTCCCTCTTTTACTTTTATCCATTCACGCCTGACCCCTCTCTTTTCCCCATGTGACTTGTGAAGGACACTTCCCATAGCGTGATGATTAGCCCAAGAAATACCACACAAACCAGGGATTACACAGGCATGAATTAAAGTCCATATCTAGAATACCATTCATCTATCAAATATATCTGTGCAAAAATCCCTCCATACTTCACTGTAGCTTGTTGTGTCAGTGCGGCAATCCACAAGATGTAAATTTCTAAATGTGGAGCAGGGGGTTCAGGTGTGTGCCCAGAGCCATTTAAGGGAATATTCCTTCAGCCATAGCACATGGCACCTCTGCAGACAGCAACCCGTGTGCTTCTGTTCTTTCATCACGGCATATTAGCTTCACAAAGCAAACAAAAACTCTGACGCGTGTTTGGAAGCGAACCTTGAACTTGGAGTCACAGAATAGCCAGATTGGAACAGCTCTCCTTGATTGGATTATTCTTCAGGTGACCTCCTGACCCCACGGTACACTATGTGCCACGTCTGTCCAAGGTGAAGCAGTTACGACTAATTAACTGAGGAAAAGCAGAGCAGAAAATGATTCTGTCCAGTACAAAGCAACCAGAAAAATATCATTTCACAAGCTAGATATGTCATTTTCTAAATGCGCACTCTTAAATGCTTTGCACTGTATCATATCAGTGTTACCAGTGCACTACAGTACCTACATTTTGTGTATATTTATCAGAATATATACATAATATAATATATTATTGTTCAGTCTAAACATAAATAGCATGTGATGAAATTGCATCAGCGCGGTGTTATTACTCGAGACCTTTTTGCTTTCCATTACACATCAGAAGACAGCGTTTGACTGCGGCTGATTCAGACTTCAGATGCACATCAAAGTCCACTAGTTGCACAAAGCTTTCCTGTTCTCGACTCGCTTAAGTACGACTAATTTTCTATGTATTCAGGGGTAAATTAGGACTGCTTTCAAACTAACAAATATGGCTGACTGAGATAAAGCTCCACGCTGCCTAGCTCTGTTCGTGCCAGCAAAAAATAAAAAATAAAAACATTTCTGGTCGAAGAATTTAACAGTCACAAGGACGTTTATGAATTCAATATTCAGAGAAGAAATGACAGACAAAGTACGCCTTTTCAGGGGGTTACTGCGCTCACTGAAAACCCTTTGCCTTTTGATTGCTTTTCCGCAAATTTGCGAGCAAATGACAAGTCATGGGGTCATGTTTTCCTCTTTTGTGTTAGTTGTCAGCAGGTGTGGTTCATTTCATGAGACCGAAATACAGCGCAAAGCACTTTGTTCTGAGACTGCGTGTGTGGGTTGGCTAACTTCATGAGGTTGAAAGGAGCTGTGTATATTTTGTGCAACTGTCTCACCCATTAAACTAGTCTAAGAGCAAAATAAAGGCCGACCTGTCATACCTTTGTGCAACCAGTGCGTCTCTTTCCTCAGACGCCTTCAAATACCTCACTGGGTCATCAAAGTCAATCAATAATGATCCAATAAGTCAGTTTTGGTAAGGGATTTCTCCTCTGACACAGAGCTTAAATGTGCTGCAGGCATCTCTCCCATGAGTCCATGCTCGCTGATTCCTCTAGCATTATTTGCCTGATTGTAACTCACTGTCTACTATTTGAAGAGCCGAGGCAGCTTGTTTGCTATTGATTTTATTTACAAGGCGTCTATATTTTACTCTGTGCAAATCAGAGCAATTGTTTCCAAGTGCATGCATGAATCAATGCTTCCCTGGAGCCCGTGCTGGCGACTGCATGCAGCTCAATACCTCCAATTTATGTTTTAATTACGATGATCTACTCAGTGTTGGGAGCTTGGCTCCCAGCAGCGAACATTGTATTGTACATTGAATTTTACTGTCTACATAGCAGACGGTGGATTTGACTGCATTTATCAAGTTGCCCTGAATCTCAGCTGTGCTGATTTGTAGTGATGATGGAGAATGCAGTTGCAAGGATGTCGCACCTTCTGCAGACAGGGTTAAAGTTGAGTGAATACTGAAAGGACGGTGGGAAATTGGAAGAAAAAAAAAGATCTTGAATGCATTGCAGTTATTTTCATATTTACAGCACTGTGCTGCCTTGTGGGAAGCCACACAGAATAGCAGGTAGTGGTTTAGTTCATGATTTGCTATCAATTGTTGTTCAGACACGCAGTATAAAAACAACAACAACAACCGCTCAGCTCTGACAGCCTTGTTTGGCAGTGCGGCTCCAGACTGGATTTTACACCTCTCCATTTTTGTTCTGCACTGTTTTTGTTTGGCAGAACAGTATATCATTTGATCACACGCCATTAGAAGTGATTGCTTAACTCAGTATGCCATTTAAGTGGCTTCTGGCAAGCTTGAAAGCCATAAATTTTATTGACTCCTGTAATTAGGACAGATCAATAAAAGGCAGTTTCTTTCACTGCTTCCCAGGACTGCGTTGGTTGGTGCACTTTTCCATTGCAATCACTCAATATTATGACATACAAACGGCATGAAATGCTGAAAAAATGTTTATGGTGTATTTCACAAACATACATATGGCAGCACAACAACTTTTTACAGCATCCATCCAAATAGTGAAAAAATATTCTAGTTTATGGCAAAAGATGCCGCCAGGGTCGCATTCTGCTTTCAGACGTTTTGTCTCTTTATAATTTGTTGCTGTTGATTTGTGTTACAGCACTCGCAGATGCTCCACCAGTAATACCTATTATAATACAGTAGAAAAACGGCCCCATAGTGTGTTGCTGTCAAGCCTCTTAAGTTGATAGCTGTGTCTTTGCACACTGCGGGAAGAATCCCTTTCTGTCAAACAACAGCTGTTGAAGACAACATGATGCGGAGGCCACGGACGAGTGAGCCATCAAACCTCCGTCTCTGACAGTATTTTGGCAAGCCACGTTTCATAAGAGTCTGTCTCACTCTGCCCTGCTTTTATGGTGCATGAATCAATGATAATTGTTCTGTGTTCTCACTTGAATGGCAGAAGTGTCCCCCCATGCGGCAACAGTCAAAAACAAGGGGAGAGTTTGGAGGAATGGATCAAGGAATTAGCATGAATGAAATGAATCACAGCTTCCCATGGGATTATGATTCATTAGATGGAAAATTCTCACTGCACAAGGCATCGGTAACACTGTGCCAACATTATAATAGAAAATGCTATGCATGACACATGCCTGTTGTTGACATGGGTTCAAAGAGGAGCTATGCAAGGTAATGAATCTACAAGCTGCTCTATCGCTGTAGCTGACCCACGGAGGTATAGAAGGTGAACGAAACATTCCCTTGAGGGACTAAGCATTGTGTTTTTTTTTTTTAATTATGATCATTATTATCATTGTACTTTCCTGAAGCTGGACAGCATATTCCAAGCACAGTGGAGATTTGATCAAACACGCAACTCGAAAGCTTTCAAGCAAACAGTGCGATCAAATCGAAGCCCAGCAACCTTATCCCCACCTCCATCAGTGCCTAAATCCAGCCCAAACCAAGCTCCCATTCTCCTTTCCTTTATCCCTTCTGAAAAGCCCAGTGATTAGAAGTAGACTTAAAGTCGACTGTAGCACCCCCACCTCACCCTACCCCATGCCTGACGGGACCTTCTTGAAGCCCCAAAGCCTCGGCCAGTTTATCAGCATCAGGGGATCAGGCAATCCACACGTCAGTCGGGGAGCCCAATGTGTTCCGTGGCCTTCGGTGTAATCTCTTTGGCTGTCGACAGATCTAGCGAGGGGTCAACTGTGATAACAGGATCACTCAGGTGGAGACAGCGAAGGGGACCATGAGAGAAAGGGACAGAAGCTAAAAAGAGAGAAATGCGGGCAAGCGCAAGGTGAGTTCTGCCTGCGAAGGGGAGCTGGCAATTCAGATGAGGGAGAAGATTTTTTTGTGGCTCGTGTGCAAAGCCACAGGACACACATACAGTTACACGCCCACACGTCTGCATGCAGAAGCCCACTCACCCACTCATCTGAAGACAGTATATGGCTGGAACAATTAGTCAACCAGCAACAATTGTAATGGCTGATTGTTAAAGTCATTACCAAAAGTGCTGAGCATTTTAGCCAATTTAATGTGAGGATTTTCTGCTGTTCTCTGTTTAATATTAGTTCAATATTTTTGGGTTTGGAGTGACTCAGCCAAAACAAGCAGTTTTTCTAATAGCGCCGCAGGCTCTGCGAAACTCAGCTCGCGTTTCGGAACTGTTTATCGCTAATTTCCAACACTGTATAGAGGAATTGTTGTCATAATCGAAAAAAAATTATCAACAGATTAATCGGTAATGAAAATAATCAAGTAAATGAGCTGCAGCCTTTGGTGCCAAATGCAATAAAAAAAGCTTCGGCTGAAAGAAATACAATTATGTCCCAACTTGCAGTGGAAATAATAGAAAATCCAATATCTGGTGACAAACTGAGCTCTATTTGACATAGTTGGACGCCTGACAGAGCGACGAGGCACACTGATAAGGCCACTTTGGCCCGTCTTGCCCAGTCTGCCTCTTGCTGCTGCATCCACTAACACTCTGACCCGGCATCTTATTAAAACTGCTATCCCCGATCGACAGGAAAAAAAAAAAAAAAGAGCAGCAGTGGACATAAAAAGTGGAAAAATTGGAAGGGTGAAAGGTCATTCACAACTGAGGAGCTACAGTATCAATTTTACGCTTGGGCATCCAGTTGACACCAAGCAACAAATACACGAGCTGTTACTCGCACCCGATCACACGTGCTGGCGTCTAGGCAAAGTTTTACAAACATATTTTGTATGCACACAGACGCACAAACACTCATAGACTCTCTCTCTCTCTGTCTTCTCTCCTCTCCTGACTCTCTCTCTCTGACACACACGCTGAGAGGCAGCATGGTAGGCAGTGACACAAAGCTAATGCCTTGTCACACAGGCTGTCAGCAGATTAGCCAGTGGATTACACCCCAGCCATTAGATGTGCACAGAGCGAAAGGCCACAAACATGGCAGACAGAGAGGAGGAGAGAGTGAGACAGAGGGTGAGACTGGCAATGATAGGGCATATGCTGGCATAAGGCATAGGAACAACTAATGGAGGATAAGTTAAGAGGGAGGAAAGGAAAAAGAAGGAAAATATAGGCTGCTTAAGTTGTGCAAAGAAAGAAGTCAAAGTGACACAAAGGCGATGTTGAAGGGGAAGATGTAAGTTTAAGAAACAGGGAGCGGGTCAAGAAAATTTGCTGCTAGAGCAGCAGTAACAAGATAATCAGACAGACAGGACAGAGAAAGTCATAACAATGGTAAAGGAGACGCAAGGAAGAGGAGAAAATGCGAGGGGAAAGGTGGGAGAGGATCCAACAAGCACACGAGGGAGCACAGGAGAGGAGGAGAAGTTGTGCAGCGTGCAGGTGAAAACAAAACAAAACCAAGCGAATGGGAGGAGTGGACCTGATGAGAGAGACATGAGAAGGGAGAGTACGGGGGAAAGAGGATGCTCGAAAGAAACGAACGAGAAGGGAAGAGAGGGTCGGGGAGAGATGGAAATGAAAGGACGGGGAGTGGAGATTAGAGGGGAGAGATGGGACGTGAAGCATCAGAGGAGAGGATGGAGGATGCTCTGCAGTACGTTTCAAACGACGCGGGAGAGCAAAATAGACGGTAAAGAGCGGAAGATGGACCGTGATGAAGAGTGTGGCAGAGAAAGCGCACAGATGGATTCAGTCAAGGGCAGTGAGACATACATATTTTATACTTTCAGTGTACTAGAAACACAACGCCATCATCATAGTGGGGCCTCAGTATGTTTTGTCTAACTTTTAAAATGCCAGACATTCACTTATGTTTATACTTCTGCCACAATATGCTCATTCCACAGAGACTCAGCTTCATACGCCCTTTTCCAGACAGACATTTTGACATGTCACAGCAGGAAAAGCGCAGATGTAAATAATTTAACTCAAGATTCATGGAACGACTTCCATTTAAGTGCTGCAGTTTCAGAGTCCTCGCATTGTGCACGATGGCTCACTGTCACACTGCCATGGCTTACTGGGCTCGCACTTGAAAAAATGGTAATTAATGTTATTAGTAACACCTGCGCTGAGTCAAACTGCGGTCTATGAAAAGGGGCTACATCACGCCATGATTGTCCTATTTATATTAATGCATTTTTTCCAATTGGTGTTAAATGTTTGGCCGCTGGATGAATGGAAACCCAGTATCACAGCACTGTGGTGATGTTGTTCTCACATCACAATATCACAAACTTTTCTTTTTGCACTGCTTCATTATTTATATGAGTTACGTATTTCAAGGTACTAATACTACTACTACTACTAAAGGCACTATTATTTCTGTACTCTTTTTGTATATAATGCACAGACATGTAGTGGATTGTAGTATCCTTTTTTGTCTTCTCTGTTATTTTCTTCATCTGCTTTTTATTCTTATTGTCTGTAACAACAAAATTTCCCCGGCATGGAAACAATAAAGATTTATCTTATCTTATTACTCTCCTATTAGCTCTGTTTTCGTCTCCACCAACTTCTCAGAACCTGTAGGTTTATTCCGACGTCTTCGCTGATGACTGGGTTCATGAATGTGGAGTTTGCGAGCCACTAAACTAAAACAATGAGCGAAGAGAAAGAAAAAACAGCAAAGTTGGGTGATTATTCTCTGTGGGTTTGTCACTATGAGCGCTGGCTTTTACACTACACACAACAATTTGATCCTATATTAATAGAAATATGGACAAGTCCTGCTTTAACTTCTGCTAATGAATGATAAAAACTTGATACCTAGTCCAGAATACAGCAGCCAGGACACTTTACTGCTTTAGCAGCTGTTCTAATGCTTTTGATCATTTGATCTTCATCAGCAGATTTGTTCTGCCAGTGTTGTCAAAGAAGTATAGATGTTCAGATGCCCTTTTTTGAAACCTTAATGTTCATTTTCAACATTTTACCATCTTAAATTCAACTGTCAAGCACCATCTGCTGATGAATTCTTGTGGACCTGAAGGTGAGGTGAGGTGTCCTGGTTAGAATATAGATAAGAATACGAAAGACATGAACAGTATTATTGTTATTGTTATTTATTCTTATTATTTCTGGGCCTCATCAAGAGACAAGGTCACAAGACACCCAGTATACTGAATCTCACACGTCGCTTTCCCCTAGATGTTACTAACTGCAGATGGCAGTATTGATGACAGCAGTGTCAGAAACTTTTCAGGCACTTGTCAGTTAAACTTTTACCACAGCGCTCTTGCATCACCATCTGCTGAGTAGAATGAAAGCTGCTGCCTGCATTGTGAGGCAATAACGACGCTCAGCTTTTTTTTCTCCCCTCTCTATTTTCAATCAGTCTCTGGTTCCAAGTGGCGAGGTGTCGCGCCTTCTCAGTTGGTGTTTCATTTTATGATAATCGACTTCACTGGCCTTACCGTCACCACCACCTACAGCCCCCACCACAAAACCACTTTGCAGATGTAATGACACATAATTGTCTGCTGGATTTGCCTGGTAGGAGCTTCATTTCGGGCTGGTATTTGTATAAGAATGAGAGGGAAGATGTCAAGTTAACAGGGGCTAATAGGAAATTCTGATATCCTTTCAGACTGGGAATTGTGTTCAGAAAAGCCATGAGAAGCATGTCAAACTGTGTTCACACAGAAGCCATGTGTTTGGTGTGTAAACTGCATGCATAGCATGCAAGATGAGCTCATTGCAGTACATTCAGCAGTTATTCTTGGTGATTGAGGTGAGAGGGGTTCATATGTGTCTGTGTTTGCATGTGTGCCAACATGCGTGTGTGCATGCATGCATCCATGAGCATATATACACGTGTGTGTGCGTGTGTTTGACAGCAAGCCTGATGTCACTCAGGACGCTTTAGCTGGTTGAGTGATTTGAATGTGTGCTGTGGAATGAGCTGAAACTGCCAGAGGGAGATGGGGGGGAGACTAAATGTGTGAATCCCCACAGGAGATTTAGACTGTTTATTATGATAAGCTTCTGTGTGCACATATCCTCCACATAAACATACACACTGTAAGCACACACGTTAATTCATGTGCACACATGTAAAGAAAGAATGGGGTGGGGACGGCGGATGAAGACGTACTGGGGAAAATGATCGGGAGGCGAAGAACGGAGTGAGGGATGCTCTGAGACACGTGATTCACCTAAGCACAGTGATAGGCTCATAGTTCACAACCCATAAAAACTAATTCCACACCAGCCTATCCATAGCCATCTCATGTGGGAGCCATTCCACCTTTTAAACCCCCTCTCACTTAAAGCGGGCCCAGATGTAAGTCAAGGGGCTGCTTTGGATTAGCCAGAGAGAAAAACTCATTTCCTTTGCCATTTTACGAGCATTTAATTTGAAACAATTAAGATATTACGGTGCTGCGGATTCACTACACAGAGTGACAGCTGGGAGCAATCCCATAAACCCCTGAGCCAGTGAATGAGGCACCTTGCTACTCTCTTTTCCTCCGCTCGCCGCTGCCTCCTCCTCCTCCATCTCCTCTCTGTTATTTCATTGAAGCATTTTGCTTAAGGCTCTGTTGAGGTGAATGGGCTACCTTTGCCTCAGCTGAGATCCCGCCGCAATCGCCAATTACTTTAGCAGCTCATAAATGCACCAGTTGGCTGATGATAGAATGGCCTAATTTCCCAAGACTAAAGGGAGGAAGCGAGCGCTGAGAATGTTTACCTTCTGGATGGCTTTTCCCATCACACCTTTTATTGCGTTATTGGATTTATAGCATAAGTTGCATGACTCATCTTTGAAAGAATAAATGAGAAAGATGCAAACTAGGTGGCAGCAAATGGCAAGCTGAGATGCAAACACTTCAACATCATGACGCAGTGTTTTTTAGCAGATCCTACTGGACCGCTTCAGTAGGAAGTTGTTTACTTTGACGGCACACTTATTGATGACCCTCCATGTCCTATCTGCCCTACACCTGAAGAACTTTGTCACTCCCTGACTTTTGAATTCAAGCTGGCTTTGTCAGCAGTCACCCATCAATTCACCTCCTCCTCCTCCTACCACCTTCCACACTGGCATAGGAGGGCAGTGGAGGTGTGAAATTGATGAAGGTGTGCTTGTGAAAATGTCAGTGGGGGATCACTGGCCAGAGAGAGAGAGAGAGCGAGCGAGAGAGAAAGAGAGTACATTGTGGGGTGGAGGGGGGTGACAGATAGGAGTGGCAAAAGCACCTTTTCATGAACACTGAACTGTAAAATGGAGGACCCGGCACAAAACAATGGCCGTGATCAATCGGCTATGGTGAGAGGCTTCTCGTAAATGCCCGATTCCAGCCTGCGCCTGCTGAAAGAGAGTGAAAAGGAAAGAGAAGAATGGAGAAAGAGACATGGACAGAGATGAGGTGTTGTGTCAGTATTAGTTTGGGGAAGGGGAGTCAGGGAGCAGAAGGAGTGGATGTAGAGAGCAGGGTGGAGAATGGGCAAATAAAAGGGCAACGGGGATAAGATGGCAGGAGATGGTAAAAGGCTTTTAGAGTAGGGAAGATTTAAATAAATGAAAGGACAATGACAGGGAGTGGAGGGAAAAGTTCAACAGGCAGAAAAGGCAGGACTGCGCGGTCTTTGCTCAGACACACCTACTGTGTTTGAGCTCAGGCAGGATAGAGAAATCATAAGAGAAGAAAAGAACAAACCTATCCTGACAGTGCCATATTGTCTCATCGGTACTTTCACTTCATCCTATTTCCTGTGGAGGGTTTGGCATGTCAAGGGTCTCCCCAAACAACTTGATGGGAAGTATAAAACGTATGACAGTGAGTATGCCGCGGTGGTCCCTTGCTAAAGTCCGTTACTGCTAAACAAGACAAAAAAGAGAAAATATCTCTTGACCCTTAACCGACTTGACTGACTAGGGCTGCAACCAACAGCTGTTTTCTATCAAATCGTCTGTCTTTGACTTATCAGTGATTAAAATAAAAGTTGTGAGTAGCTGACGATTGACACTGTTGCTGATTCGTCTGGGTAACTGATCATTCAACTGAACATTTCAGTACTAGCTTCTGAAACATGTGGTCGTTGTGTTGGCGATGCTCTGCATTTGCATGGAAACAGCACATAATATACCTCAAAAGCAGAGCGGCTAATGCATCTATCAGTATCCATGGTGACGGATGTTTCCGATTGAGAGTGGCTCGTGCTTTTTGAAGCTTAGGTATACCCTGCCTCTTTAATAAGAAGCACCCTCCACGGCTGCAAATGCGACTTCAGGCGGACGGAAAATCAAGCGCTAGTGGGGCCGGGATCAAACACAGCCCCTTGTCTGGCATCCACTTGCATTGAGGTCTTGACTCATCCTCCTCCACCTCAGTTTTGTGATCACAGTATTGGTGCCAAATTGTTTTATTACATGAAGCACAAACCACACACACACACACACACACACACACACACACACACACACACACACACACACACACACACACACACACACACACACACACACACACACACACACACACACACACACACACACACTCAGATACAAATTTGCTGGACAGCTATCCTGAGCCAGGTTCCACGGTGGGACTCTGTCAGGCAGGAGTTGACTGAATCTGTCTAAACCTCTTTCCCTCGCTACCGCTATCTCTCTCTTTATCTCTGTACGCGGGCTGCTGCGCGCCATGCCTGCTCACGCCATTCCAGTTGATCTCTTAATGGACGTAATTGCTTTTCAGCTCATTGCACCCCATGCCAACACTAAACTAAATCAAACCGAGGTCCCATCCACAAGCCTCATCGCGAATCTGATTCCGCTTGACATCATAATAAGGTGATATTGACTACTCATGACTCAGCAGTTCGAGAACAGATGAGTAAGCGTGCACCCCTCGCCACGGCATGACAGGCGGAGCTGTTCAGGTCATGTAAGGGTTCAAGTTCCCCTCCTTTAGAGTGCAGCCCATTGTGTTCTCATTGACAATATGCTCGTGACCCTCACTGTGGCAACTTATTACGCATTGTTGCACACTGAACAGTGGGAGTCAAAACACTGACATACACAAGGAATAAATGCTGCCTCCATACAGCACAATCTGTAGTCATGTCTGCCTCTGCAGTCTCACTACTGTGGCCTTTACTTGCCATGTGGGTGCCATCTTGGGTATGCTAATCAAAAACTACTTGGAAGCTAATCAAAGCTGATCAAATATGGAGCATAAGCCAGGAGTCAGCCTCTCCAGTCTGAGGCAATGTCACACAAGACTAAACACGGAGTCATCAGAATTGAAGGCTACGTGCATTTCAACCCGGCTGCAGTGACCTGCACCAAATAGTTAATATTTAACTGTTGGCAGCACTGCGAGTACAAGCTAATGTATTACCACAAGATGCATTCCAAGTTCAGCTGGCCTGTAATGTGGCAGTGAATTTAAAGGCCCTGAAAACCTACTTCCTCAATCAGCTTTTTACAATGAGCAATGGTCTCCACAATCTTCTGCCAAAGCTAGAACAGCTTTGGTTCATTTGACACGGGGTGTTGATGTCATATTTTTCTGTGCACCTATCAAACGTAGCAACACTTTGAATCAAAATGTGATGACAGTGGTGGGGGTTGTTTGCTCATGTTCCCCGGGCTGTCAATCAAATCTGATCAAAGTGCACCCACACAGTGCTGACGAAGCAGTTTAGCTCAGACTTGAGAGTTAAACTTATGATAATAACGGAAGATGTTTTCCCCAAATTTGAACATTGACTGTTCACAAATATTCAGTATTACAGAAAAATATCAAGTTGACAGCCACTTTATGGTACTAACACAGAAACCCTGTATAGATTCATACCTGTTTTTACCCTTATGTGTGATTAATAACACCCACACGTCATTGCTCAACCACCTCAACTCCAGATAACTCTCTAGGGGAGTAATTTGGAAACATCAATAGGGCTAATTTGATGATCTGGCTTCAGGTGGTGTTAAACAGTCTTTTGCCCCGCGGACACGTCACACGGGTGTCATAGTTTCAAAGTTACAGTATGTAGGTCATTACGTGAATTATGTAGATGTTATCACTGATTGTGCAAGGCTCTGTCTACAGCTGTCTGGCATCAGGCCCTTCAATTAACCATTTCTTCCTTATCATGCACATAACTATGGCAAAAGATTTGGCTCTCATACCTTACAAAAGTTCCCCAACATCATAAAATAATTTTTTGTCTGTGATGACTATTAAGTCCTTCAATTTCGCCGAAATGTTAATTACTCATGAGAGCACGAGTGTATGCTTGGCCGTCCATCATGTCTGAGGGATTCTAAGAAGGAGAGAAGTATTAGATGTCTCGGCCAAGGACTACAGTTGGGTGTTGGTTTACAGTTTTCGTGCCTTGGAGATATGTGTAATATCACCTTGGCATTTGTCGCTCTTAGCTCCTCCACCCCTCTCCACCACCCACCAGCCTTTTCTCCCTCTCTTGACTGCTTGGGCAGTGGCCATAAACAAGTCAATCTCAACACATTGGATTAGATTTATCCGCTTAAGATAGATTGTTATCCCAAAGAGCGTGGGTCTCGCTTGATGGGGAAATTAATTTTACGATGACTGGTTTACTTGATCAGGGTTGTGGGGGAGGTGGGGACTATAAATGTAGCAACTCCGGGGCATGAGGACCCGAAAACAACAGTCCTTGTTTTTGATTCAGATAAGTTGTCTCTCTCCTCTGCAGTGTTATACATGGTGTTGTCTTTTAGTCGCAGAAGCTGGAGTAATGACTTGACTTACAGTCATTTGTAAAGTGCAAGCAACTTGTCAAGGGTGAAAATGCCTGCACCTCCAGCTATGGGAAGATTGACATTGAAATTTATTGTATTTTCACGTCTGCCAGTCTAACATTAAATGTGAAATTGACAGTGTTGTATGCAGAATTAAAAATGGGCTGCCTGATCAGCAGTACAGCTATCCAGAATTGAAAAGCTGTCCATGGAGGAGAAAAATCCTTTGAAAATAGCTGTCAGCCTTCCCAAAGTGTTAAACTGATACAGCAGTTATTGGATTGAGTTACAATGGAAGTGACCTTAGCCTATTGAGCAACACAACCCAGTCTGAGCCTAGTTCTTAGTGTAAATTCATCTGACAAGCATTACTTAAATGCCTCTTTAAGCAGATCAAAAGCAAAGCTCTTATTCTTGCAACCTAAAGAATACGTTGATTGATTTTCTACCTGTGTTGTCTGTTGGTTTCTAAGGCAGACAGTTTAAAGCTGATACACAACAGAGCAAGTAAGACTTTAAGTACTTTTATCCCCGCTGAGATAAACACTGCGCCGTGTAAAATGAAATCCTACCAAATCGATAAATTGATTTGCTTTATGCAGTAACTTGCATAGTCCACAAGGCCACCACTAAAGACAGAGCCGAGAGAAAATGTACCTTTTAAGTTCAATGGGTCCACCAACTCGAGTATCGTGCCACAAAGGGGCTTTCAAGGACTGAGCTTGTGTTACAAAGCATTTTATAGTATTTTTAAACAAGACTACAGCCATGCTAGGGGCTCTGCGAGGCTGCACTTTGGCACAGCACTGCTTTCAGCTAAATGCTAATGTGAGCATGCATAATGTTTACAGTGTTCACCATCTTTGTTCAGCATGGTGCCATTTTCGAATTAGAACTTAACACAGAGTACAGCTCCGGGCTGATGGGGATGTCATTAGTTTTGCAGACGTTTGGTCATAAATCAAAGTATTGGACAAATTGAAATTTTGACCTAATGATGGAGCCAGAAGAAAAGTCAGGCAGTCAGCAAAGTTATTACAATTCGTCCTCAGTTGGACAGGAATGTCTAAACCAAATTTCATGGGAATCCATTCAATAGTTGTTCAGAGAAAAATTTCAACTTCATGGAGCTCCTAGTTGGAAAAGTCAAAGGGATTGACAAAGTCAGAGGGATTCATCCTCTGGAAACCATGAATGTTGTGCCAGTCTGTCCAGTAGATGTTGAAATATTTCACAGGGTGAAGTGCGAGAAGATAGAAGTTTTTACAATTCATCCTCTTCAGATCATGAATGTACAAATTTTCGTGGCAATCCATCTAATGGTTGCCAAGATATTTCAGTCCACTTCTGATACTTCGCATGACGATAAACGGCACAACATTTTAATATCCATGGTGACAGTGACACGCAGTTGCAAACAAATACTAAACTGAACTAAACTCATCATTTAATATGACATTCAAATTAGTCTTTGGCAGACTGTGGGGCAACCCACTCCCACTGATAAGTCATGGGAAGGGAAAGGGAAAAAAAGAAGAAAAAGAATTTAACATTTCAAAATGTATTTGAAAATAAATGGGGATATTCAATGCTAATTAGTTTTTTTTGAAGCCTGAATAGTCCCTACAGATTCACTGTGTCGGCAGGAACACAGAGAAACACATACATCAAAAGATTTGCTTCTATTATTCATCCAAAGCAAACGCATATTGATACTGTATAACCTTTAGCACGCTTTGCTGCATTTACATGCATTTACATAGTAAATGTCAATCAGTACCACACTTTGCATGACCTCACACATGCACAAATGGAAGCACGCCCATGGCAGTTTATCATACACTGTTGGTTCGTGTTAGAGTAATGTGGTGTCATTGTCCTACAACAAAGAAAACATTTGCCAAGTGAGACTTTATTATGAATTTAAATGGCCCTCCTACTGTCAAGAGTATTAATAGGCAAACTTGTAGCATGTGGTAATGCTGTAGCTCAGGCCGGCACTCAGGTTTTCTCTGCTTTGGATCCTTCTTACTGAAGGACAGTTGGTTTATAGACTCCGGCATCCCGTTGGGTGATAGAGTTCAGCCATGATAGGCCAGCAAGGCAAGCTCTTGATAAATCCTGTCCTTGCCCCCATTTATCAACAAGTGCTCCTGTATTACTGCTATAGCTGGTGCCAAGAATATGGAAGCACAAGGTTGGATGCAGAGCAGAATTGTAAATCTAATAACTAGTGTCATCCAGTTATATTCAAAAGATCACGAAGGCAGGTGAGGGATTTGGAAAAAGAAAAAAATCAATAAAAAAAGAGGAGCTCCCTATAGTCATGCATCAAAGGTGAATGGCAGTAGATGATGGACTGGAATAATTTTCTTAACGAGAGCTGAGGTTTATCAACCAAAATACTCAATGTTTGGATGTGCTGGGAATAGCATATCTCCTTCGCAACCAAAACAGCTTTCCAACCTTCAGTCCTCAACCTCACTCCTTCTAAATAAGAGCACTCTCCAAATAATTGCTTTGGTGAAAGTCAGATGATCAGGCTTTTGTGATCTACAGTACATTCTGCCTCCAGACACAACCAGCCATCCCTCCCACAATGCTTTCTCGCAGCCAGCAGTCGAGGGCAATAGTTCACATAACAGTAATTTCATCAAGTTTCTCTATTGTTCATTGTCACAAAACCAACACTTTCTTTTTGGCCTATAAATCTACATGCGGAGGCTGTATCAAATTCTGCCCTCAGAAAATGGAGCTCGGTATAATTTGCAGGTATAAATCACCATCACTGTTACTCAATCAGATACATGGCATGTCTGAGTGCAGGTAAGAAAACAGATCTGCTGACTGCAGTAATCTGTCTCTCTGTCTCTAAGAGTACTATTGTTGGATGCTAGATGTTTGTGTCTGCAGGGCAAGGTTGTTCATCAGAAGGTTTGGGTTGCTGCCATAAAAGCAACTTTTCTCAAAACACAATTGGTCATAGTCATCTGTCTCCCGGGGCCATTGCTGTTATTTTTCTATAGCCCTACATCAGAGGACCGTGCACTTGAGTGTGTTATCAGGAGGGATGTTGTCCTTTTACGCATTGTTATGCACCATAATGTCTATTCTGTGACGCGGGTGTGAATAAGTGACGTCTTGGAAGCGCTACATGAAATGTGTGATCATTACACGTGGGTTCTAGACATGGGAGCGCATGACTGGTGTGCATGTGCGTAACCTCACTTGTTTCATAAACATGCCTTTGCATGCGAGGCAGCCGCTGTCATTCGTCATCAATACAAAATTCTCATATTTCTTGTCAACACGTTTGACCCAGTGAAGTAACCGTCTGTGAGCGATTCAGAAGCAGAGCATTTCGCCTGCTTGATGTTGTTGACGTGTTCAGATTTTGCTGGTTTGATCATTTTTCCTTGATGTCTGTGCTTCTATCATGGATAAGAAGGCTGTGAAATGGTTGCTTTTATTGTCTTTTTCAATTATTGTTGGTACACAGGAGTCTGCACAGGGTGTTTTATTTTGAAAAATCACTGGATTCTCTACCATTCCTGTGTCTGACTTCCTGCCGGGCTCGATGTGCTCTGTGCAGCTTGACGCGGCTTCCATCAGAAATAGACCAGGTGTTTATTCTCCGCGGGGCAGAGCAGGGAGCCACTTCTGAGATGCTTTTGAAATGCACTGGACGCGTCTGGTGGAATCATAGTATTGTCTGGAATGGGCGCCATCGGTTCCAGCGGCCGTTTGGCGACACAGCTTTCCCCTTTGGAATTTGCGGGTTACTCGACTCTATTTGACAGCTATAGTCATCAGATAATTTTCAGATTTATATGTTAAAGCTCCAGTGTGTAGGATTTAGTGGGTCTCACAGTGAGGTTGCAGAATACTAATGGACAATCCTCCCCTCATTCTACCCTTCCAAGCACGTAGAAGAACCTACGGTGGCTATTAAAAACACTAGACACTTTGTTTTGTCTGTGCTGGGCTACTGTAGAAACATGGCAGTGCAACATGGCGGACTCCGTGGAATAGGACCCACTGCCTCTGTAGGTAGAAAGGGCTCATTCTAAGGTGCCAAAAACAAAGATCTTTATTTTCATACATGAATGAAAACATAATTATGAATATTGCATTTTATGTGTGCCAACATATCCCCAAAGCCCCACACACTGGACCATTAAAAACCTGTAATAATCATATCAAATATAGGCCATTTTTATCCAGTAAGCAGCTCAACGGGACATGCAACTGTATGAAAAATAGATGCTGCTTGCATGTTAAAGCATCAGCAGTAATTATGCAGTAGTACAATATACAGCCTAATAATACAAAATCGACAAAAAATGAGTCTTATCAGCTTTATTTCACTTCATGGTTTAAGTATAATTTATAGAAAATACACCAACACCTTTAAGTAGTAAAAGTTAAATTCTGAATCCCCTATTTATATTTAAATAACATTCATTTGCAATTGAATATTTAGAAATTTCACCCAATTTTTCTCCAAGAGAGTTGGGAAAGTGGGACCTCGCTGAGTGACGTCACCCCTCCTCCACACCTCTCTCTCTCTCTCTCTGCCTGGGGTTTTAGTCCGTGCTCGGGTCTCGGTGAAGACAGAGAAAAGAGACAGACGGACTGACTGACTGACTGAGAAACATACAGAGAGACAGAGAGAGAGAGAGAGACTGAGTGAGAGAGAGAGAGAGAGAGAGAGAGAGAGCGAGAGAGAGAGAGACTGAGTGAGAGAGAGAGAGAGAGAGAGAGAGAGAGAGAGAGAGCGAGAGAGAGAGAGAGAGAGAGAGAGAGAGAGAGAGAGAGAGAGAGAGAGAGAGAGAGAGAGCGAGGGGGCTGTGTGTCCCAGCCACACCGCACTCTTCAAACACTACCACAGTCTCGCCACGTTCAATTCAATGAAGATCTAACGAGCACAACACAGACAGACCCAGAGAATACACAGAACACACGCTCCACGTGCGTGCTTTTCCTCCTATCGCCTGCACATCGTTCACGCGCTGATGACGGACAACTCGCGGGAAGAAGAAGAGAAATAAGAGCGAACAAACCTGGGGGGGTGGGAGAAGAAGAACCTGAGGACGGATTTCTTTCCTCCACGTTATAGGACTCGACTGTCATTACTGGATGTAACACACACACATACAAACTCTCGACTTGTCTTTCTCCAGAAAAACCAAAAGAGGAGAGACTCAGTTTCAAACTGACCGCAAAATGGTGACAAGGTAAGATTGTTTGACGAGCCTGTGAGTTTGGAGGTTGTGACAGTCGGAGCTGAAGTCGCTGCCGCAGTGATTTCAGGTGTGCGTAACCCCGTGAAGTTGGTTCAAACAGATGAGCCGGACGCTGGATTTACGCTCCTAATGCATATCGTGTGTTTGCTGGCTGCCGTGTTTAGGTGCTGTTGTGTTTACGTGTCAATAACTGTTTTACGCATAGTTTATTATTATGAGTGCGCGCGGGCTTGGATGGATACAGTCGCGCTCACCCGAGCCACAGTACAGGAAGTAAACAGCCAGCTATGGCATAAAATACGTTTATTTGCTGGTTTAAATTCTATATTGAATATGCAGCTGGGCATAAACTACATCGTTGAATGTGCAGGTGGAGTATTTCTGCCGTGGTGTGCCGTCTGTGGTGAGCTTTGGGGAGGTGACCAGTGTTAAAATCAGTTCAACTGTCAGTAAATGATCACCACACGTTGGAAGAAATGCATCGCATAGCCTAAATGTTGCGTTTTGAGTAGGTTAGTAGGCTGCAGTGGATTTGTCCGCCTCCATGTCACACGAAAGAGCAGAAAGCGACCGGCTCAAACGTGTTATTTTAAGCTGCCTTCAAACTGTGGCGCTGTCATGTAAATACAGTTCATTTCGTGGCGCCTTTTGGAGTTGTGGAAGCCTTTCCCTGCGAATCTATTGTGAAGAATTTTCAAAGCGCATTCCTGTAACTCTCCAGAGATCCCACATCTCATTTGTCTTATTTTTAGATGGCTTTTTTTTTTTTTTTTTTTTTGCGGGGTTTAAAGTTGACTGTGCTTTTTAAAGAACTCACGTGTTTTGGGGTAAAAAAAAAAAAAGCAAAAAAAAAAAAGCAGTTAAATATCAGTGAGGCACGCGGAGAGTCACGCAAGCGCTCTGTCAATCAGGTGAAAGTGAAGCTTTATTTCCAGTAGAGCTGTGCACACCACCTGTGCTCAGTGTGCCATTTGGGCCACTAGGGGACTCATTCTCTCCAGTCAGGGAGAGGAATGCAGTCCTTAGGTACCATGCCAAGGCACCCTCTACTATCCCCAGATTTTAGAGTGTCAAAAGCTCACAAAATAACTGATTGTGTACCCATCAGCTTGTTGAAAATTAAGAATTTGTAATCTGCAATTCATGCGAGGAGGCGTGAGGGTGTGGGAAACTGCATTTTGCATGTATAGCTTTAAAAAAAGAGGTAATGGTCATATATTGCTGTCTGAGTTGAATGAAAAGGCAGTGATTGAGGGTGGAGTAGACTAGTGAGGTGCTCGGTGTGTTCGTGTGTGTGTGTTTAGGCATGCAAATTAGCGTGCATGTGTGTTTGCTCAAGCAATTCCCAGTGTATCGCCAGCAAGCGCTCTGGGAGAGCTCAGCCCGGCACCTCCACTGTCTTACATGTTTTACAGTTCCCGGCTCAAACAATTAGCACTTGCCCAATTTTGACACAGCGCAATTAACGCTGTCACCACACGTTCGATTTCCAATTTCGCTGTTGCGACAGCGGCGCTCAAAAGAGGAGACAAAACGGGCATGCACCAAGGTGGTGCTCGCTTTAAGTGCTGCCATCCGAAGTCGCTGAGGGGAGCGAAGTGTCTCAGTAGAGAAAAGGCGGCACTGACGCGGCCATCTTCTCTCAAACCCTCAGCCTCTACTGAGCGTCTTTCTTAAAATCACCCCGAATAATGCATTGCTTTTTTAGGGGAAAATGATGTCAATCGTGAAAGTTTATGACGTATTATAGTGGAAAGGAAATGAAAGGAGAAATGAGGCAAGCTTTTCTGTGTCACTCACTAGTGTGTGTGTGTGTGTGTGTGTGTGTGTGTGTGTGTGTGTGTGTGTGTGTGTGTGTGTGTGTGAGAGAGAGTGAGTGAAGGATACAAACAGTTCATGGCATGCAAGCCGTTAAATTGAAAAATGATTTAAGGGTTTAGAAAGTGCCTGTAAGGGAGTAAGGTCATTTATGTGCCAGCTGATCTCCCCTTTCCTCCTGTTTTTTGTGCCTGAAACACATTCTGAAATCAGATCCCACATTTTTGCCGGAGTCTGGAAGGGACAGCGGGGTATTTTCAAGAATGCACGTGAGAGACAAGTCGTCCATGTCTTTCAGATGTCCTTTTTGTCGTTGCTTTATTTCTGGAATATACGCTCACCTGGCCAAGTGTTTTCACCGGCGCTCCTACGTTTGCAGGTTAAACGTTAAGCTCGCAGATATTAGCTCGCTTACAGCAGCGCGATTATATGTAACAGAGGCGTCTTGAAGGACCACAGGAGTTTTTCAACATTTCTTTGTCTTTGGCACAAAGCCAAGCACTCTTAAAAACAAGTGTGCCTGCACCTGACAGTGCCATTGTCTTAGCACGGCCAAGTAGCTCTGACTCACTGGTTTATTTTCAAGCGCAGACCAAAAAAAAAAAAAACGAAGAAAAAGGAGCGAGGAGAAGAGTTTTTTCTTCTGTCGGTGTGTATGTATGTGTGCGACTCTGCCTGTGTGTGAGCACCACTTCAGGAATTCCAAGGCCAGGGCCCCCATTACAAGTGTGGAATGAGAAATCAACACTTACATTACAAAAATGGATACGTAAACATAGAGGCCACAATTATCAGGCGCCGTGGTGTTGGAACTGGAGGAGATGGAGTGCCAATAGGTCTGTTAGCAATCACCCCCCTCACTGCCTGCCCTCTGTAATCCAGTGGGTGTTTTCTAGCTTATTTTGCGCCAGCAACGGCCCTTAACAACTACCCACTGACTGGCAGGCCGGCTGGCTCGCTGGCAGGGTGGGTGGTTGGCGGATGCAGGGGAAGTTTGACTGGTAGAGGTCATATCTCAGAAAAAAAAAGGCGTGAGGGTAGCGAGGTGTGTGCCCATGTGTCGTTCCAGCGTTGGCATGTGTGCTGCGTGCGTGCACGTGCGCAGGCGTTTTGTACGTCTTGTAGTTTACTTCCCTCGTGTACATCAACCGGTGCGTGCGCCCGCACGTCAGGGGCCTCCAGCCGACTGCGAACCCACTTCAGAGAGGCCGGGCTTGATGCGTTGTGACAAATGAGAAAGCAGTTTGATTTCGCACAACACTGAGCTGCACTCCAGCATAATGAAGTGATCATGACTTTACCCTTGGTTCACTTTGGCCCAGGTCCCGCTGTGTTTTTCCCCTCTATTCAATCGCTTCACTCACTTATTTACTTGGCAAGCATTTCCTCCCGTAACCTCTAGTACTGCATAACTAGCGTCAAGGGTGGGTTGCTTGATAAAAACCACCGCTACGGGGCATTGGTTTTACACATAGGGGAACGCTGGCAGTTTTTATTGATATTCAAGTTGCCACTGGGTTGGAATAATAAGAAGCCTATTTTCACGCCCAGGCAAAAATCACCTCTACTGTCCATCACCCTGTCAGGGCAGAAAGCTGAGGCGTAAATATTCTTTGGCAGTGGAGGGAGCACGGGGCTACAGCTGAGCTTGTTCTTTCCTATTCACTCCCATTCTCTCTTCTTGTTTCGCGTTTTTTGATATTCACCCGTCTTTGTGCCTCCGATGCGTCTCATCAAACCAAAACCAAGTATTTGGCCTTTTCCATCCTGATTTCACCACATGCATGTCCCTCAGTGAAATTTAGTTGTCTGTACTGGAACGCACAAAGCACAGTGTCACTTCCAACATGGTTCAACTCGATGTCGGGTGCAGCACGGAGCGCTTTGCCTACAGGCTCTGCCTCCAGGCTTCGCGTACAGAGGGGAGCTCCGATGTGTCAGAAACAAGGAGGACTGCCTTTCCGCCGCAGCTGTCCTTTGCTTGCAGATTGGGTTTCAGGAGATATGATGGATGCCAAACGCCTGTAGCCAGTTGTGAAGACACAGAGGGGGAGGGGGGAGCGCGCTTGTATGGATTTGGATCAGGGTCAGTGGCACTGGCAGAGGACTGGAATTCTGCCCTTGACCTCCATTTTGGACCCCCCCCCCCCCCACATCTAGCCACTAACAGCCTGTCACTAGGCACTTTGACAGAGTTAGGACTAATTAGAAGAATACTAAAGACTGCAAGGGAAACAGTCTGGTTTCAACTATTGCAAGAATGAAAGTGAGGGGGTTCAAAAAGGTGGCTTGGTGATATGTTTTAAAGACTTCAGTGTGATTGTGTTTCAACCCAAAACATTATTTCTTTTTATGCCCTTCCCATTGTCTCATTTTCTCTTATCTTAATTTTTGGAAAGGCTGAGCGCAGAATCCACCGAGGTTCATTTGAATAACCGGCGGAGTGAGGAAATAAAAGCTGGGGGAAGAAATAGAAGTGGCGGTCGGCTCTGTGCATTCATGTCACACAGCTTTATCAAATTATTCCACAATAGCAGCCACACAAGTGATGGAATTTCAATTAAAGTATGACAGTTTTAGAATTTGTTTCTGCTCGCAAGAGAGCAAGCGGGGGTTGCGTTTCATGTGTTGGGGCCCGAGAGAGTGGACGGCAGGGAGACTCTTGTACAGGAGACGTATTTTCCAGCCTATATTCTCCATCTATCCAGCTCCCCTCTCCCTCCCCTCCTTCCCCCCCCCATCTTCCATCAAAAGGGAATGACTTAGCTGAAACACTTTTTGTTCAGAGGCACTCTGCGTTTAGAGCCTGGAGCCGGGCAAAAATGGGGTGTTATGATAAAGGTCTTTGCGACGAGAAGTCAAAAATGGAGCCTTTAGTTGATAGGCTCTTTCCAAGAACAATTACGCTACCTGCTGTGCCAAATAGAAGGTTGCAAGAGATAAGTGCAAGGGAGGGGTGCTCAGCTCAGACTGGTGGCTAGCTTGTAAACTGGGAAAGAGCACTGTATATATGACCCTGAGGGACTGTAAACAGCTTTGGGGCTGAGTTTGTAACACACGCAAGCCCACAAACGCTCCTGAATGTACACACATGGCAAATATGAGCAGATTTGCAAAGAAAGAGTGTGAAAGACTGTTTAAAACTGATAGAACTAATCCTAAGAGAAGACAAAACACACAGTGTTTGTTGCTGCAGCAGCTTGCCATGAAATTATTTGCATAAAATAGACCTAACTTTTATCTAAAATTAAGCTTCAGAACAAAGGTGATTGAGATTTGTATTTGTTGGCCATTTGCTTTTCCACTCCCAGTGGAATTGGCAAAGAGGAGAAAATTCCATTAAAAAGTGCTGTGACATTGCCACATAGCAATTTCACGAATGAGGAATGCATTTAATAGTGGATGGATTTTTCATAATTTGGAAGTCTTTCCTCAATTTGTGCCATAATTCTTGAAGTGACACGTGTTGTAATGGGATCCAGTGCCTCCAATCCACTCGCAGCGTCTGGCACCCACATGTCCACAGAGAGATACTCGAACATGGACGGATCACAAGCAAAGTGAGAAATAGTTTACAACAAAAAGGCAGGGAATTTTGGACTGATTAACATCAACAATGTGTAAAAATCTGTTCTTTATTATGCATTTATCCTCCATGTTTTTTTGAACTCCAATTTAAATTCCTGCATCACTGCAAGGTTAGGAGTCAATGTTTAAATTCTGTGTAACCCCAGCATTCTCCCTCTACTCAATCTGCAATTATAGCTAGCTGCTTTGAAGAAGCCAGGCGGAACTAAAATGACTTTTCATGTCCGGCATAATGACTGCCATTTGGAAGCAGACATGGAGAGAGAGGGCGAGAGAGATAGAGCCACAAAGGAGAGAGCGAAAAGAGATGGAGGGAGGGGCAGAAGGAGGGAGAAAGGGGGGCAATCAGTGGATGAAAATGGCTTAGGTCACCTCTGGTTCTGACCAGACGGCCCAAACCAACCGCCTTTCCCTCTGTCGTTCCTCGCACATGAATCCACCACATTTTCCTCCTTTTCTTGCCACCCTGTGCTGCTCGCAGAAACTTTCACCCTCTCCTCCCCCTGTCTCCATCTTCCCTGCCATTGGTCTCCATTCATTTGCCATCAACGGAAGCTTAGCAGCTTTAAGGCGGATTACAAGATGAATTGCACAGAGCGAGGCGCCGTATATTCTCTTTAGGGTGGGCCACTACTGCCAAAGGCCAGAGCTGAGCGCCGTCACCTGGGCAAGCAGCTGGCTATCTTTTACACTTCACTCGCTAATGAGGCCAGACAGTTGGGGCTGAAGTTATGGAGCAGGCTGGATGCTGTGTTGGTAATCTATTATTTAGACTCTCGAGGGGAGGCTGGTCTCAAGAATTTCATGCATGCATTTTGCAAAGCAAATGGTAGCCCAGGGGGAATACAAGGCTCTGTGTGCGGAAAAAAATGAGAGAGTATTAGACATTAATGTGAGTTGCAGTGTTTCCTTGTCCTGCTTATTTCAAACCTGCCAAGACCTGAAACAAAACTTTCGGGTATTTTGTCATTTTTTTCCCCCTATCACACCAAGAAAGGAACGCTGCCCATACGCTTCAGTGGTGCTAGCAATGGTGACAACTCCATCCGATGCACATGTCCTCTTCGTCTTTCACATTCAGTGTTTCTTCCCTTCTTCCTTCCTTCCTTTATTTCTCCCCTCGTTGTGATATTTTATGGATGACACATGAAGGTTGTGCTTGCGTCTTCAAACAGCCAACATAGAAGAACGGGTATATCTTTCCGTTCCCTTTTCATGTATATTTTAGGAACTATTTCAGAGGGGTTTCGGAGAGTTGCATCACACTGTTACAGATAACACTGCGCAGACAGGACTTGTTTATATTTAGTCAGGCTAGAAAACTAAGGCACACATGACCCCATCAGCATATTTATAGAATAATACTGGTGTTTAATTTTCCTTAGGTACCGGGGGCTGCCATGGCTGTCTTTTAAAACCCGCATTTTCCAACAGTCCGGCTCAATTACATCGAGCATCCAAACATTAGAGAAGTATACTGGCCTGGCACCAGTCACAAAATCATCAAATAAGGCAATGAGGCATCAGTGTCCACTAACTTTCTCGGCCCCATGCACCCATTTAGCAATTAACTATTTTTGGACCTGTGTATACGCAAATCCACTGGGAGATGAGATGGCAACAGTTAAACATAGAGAGGCAGTTTTAGCCAGAGCTATTTAGCAGACTTGGGTTACTCTTAAATGAAGTTCATGCAGAATGGCTCAAGATACCACGAATAGCTCAGAGTTATAGACGGTAAAAATGAGCTACACATACCAAAGCCTGTGAAATCACCAAGTTATTCATGACCCCACACGTAATGCAGATCCACATCGTGGTAATTTAACGCTGATATTTGCAAAAGCGTGACATTGGCCATGTGATGAAGAAACGGGCCTATCGAGTCATGAGAGTTAAAGTCACACTCATCAGACACCAGAGCCACTCTAAACCACATTATGCCATTCCATTCATTGACAAGTATTTTCAATGACACACCTCACAGCCACATACCAATTTTACACGTGCAAACTTTCAAGAATACCATCAGCCATCCATGAAATCCCCAAAACCTGCAGGGTAGAGTAAACCAGAATTTCCGTGACCTTTAATACAAAGATTTTCCACTGAATTTCTCATGCTGTTCAAGGGAAGTCTATGTCAGGTGTGGGGCAGGGTAACCCAAGCTGCCACACTTAATCCTCCACCTACCCCTACCTTGTCCTTGCATGTGTTCTCCCGTCCATCTACCCTAAAGAAACATTCCAGGAGAGTTTCGGCGTCGCTGTAACCAGACACCATCATGCCTTGTGTGCGGGAGAGAGCGTTTGTGCATGGGAGATGGAATGCGTGGGTACGGTCTTCTCTTTTTTCCAATCAGTGAAAGTTTAACACAACACACGACTTCGGTTACATGATGTAAGATGACAAGTAAGCCTGAGATCAGGCCCTTAGATAGCAAAGGCTAATATGAGGTTAGCTTTAAGATGGGATGGGACATGTTGGACATCTGTGACGATGTGCAGCGCAGATATGATTTTGCAGAGATTGTGCAATTATGAGGCGATGAGGGAGATGGGGATGCTGACAGACACACACACACGCATATAACACACGATAAGAGGGAGCAGCAGCGTGACAGAGTCACGGCAACAAGACAGAGACACATCTATGACTTAAACACATCAATAATATATCGATAAAGTAACTCAGATGCACAAATGAACGTTTTTAAGGCAACTCGGGAGAAACAGTGAAATCTTACGACTATGACTGCCGTTGAAACACGTTTAGACTTCCGCTGAAATGGCTAACTTTAAGTGCCATCCATATTTGATGGCTTGCCTCAGGTGTAGACAAGGGAAAAAAAGGTGTCAATTGCAGTCATTAAAGTATGAAGTCAAAAAGAAAAGCTAATATGCATTTTAAAAAATGGATGTGGATGGATGGCCAATTCAGCCGTTGACACTGACCGTCACCCCTCAAGCTTTAAATATTGCAAATGGATTTTCCTTCTGCCGGAGCTGATTTTCATTCCTGTGACAGTCCGAGGAGAGAGTGTGTGTGTGTGTGTGTGTGTGTGTGTGTGTGTGTGTGTGTGTGTGTTTTACAGTACTCGGCTCTTTGTGTCACAGTCTATAGAAAGGTTCATTCAGTAGCCATGAAAACACATTACAATGCAATCCCTTCCTTCTGCTCTCTCTCCTGTCTTCCCACCCTCTGCCGTTATTTGGAAACCTTCCCGACCGTCTATTGTGATAAGCTAAACACAAAGCTGTGAGGAGGATGTCCTGTGCTTGCTGCTGGCCATATTGTTGTCTTGCTCCTCCGCTTGGACTGCCAGCCTGCCTAACACTGCACGGGGGAATTAACCTCTGCTGCTGCTGCTTCTTTCATATTGTATACATTTTTGCAACGGCCACTCCAGCAGAGCCACGGGGGGAAAAGTACTGTCAATGTGGCCAAATTACTGACAGCTCCTCTCTCGCCCAACTGCATAAATGCACAGTGAGTTTGATAAACAGGCTCCATCTCCCTCGCTTGTGGCTGCCTCTCGTGCAACCTTTACAGAAATAAAAGGCCTTGGCATTTTTTTTTTTTTTTAAGACAAGTTCGTTGGAGGGAAGTTAAATAAAGGAGAGTGTAGTTCAGTGAATGGGACATTACTACATTGTCACAGTTTGTGACCTTTCCTATTTGTTCAGACAAGCCAGGGTTTCTCTCTGTCAAAATGGCCTACACTGTTTGTAAGCGATTCCTCCCTTCCTGTCCCCTTTTTTTTCATATCTGCCATCTGCAGTGACTGCGTGACGCCACGGCTTCTGTGTCATCAGTGACAGTGCTCTCTCTCTCTCTCACACACGCACACACACACACACACACACACACACACACACACACACACACACACACACACACAGGGTAGACAAGAGAGAGCGGAAAGGAAGAAGGAGGGAGACAGAAGAGACAGTGCAAAAAAAAGAGAGCTCACTTCATCCTTTAATTGTGTCTCTGAATGTCCCAGTGGACTTCATTACCCAGGCATCCTAAGAAATCTCACTTGTTTGCTCTTGGAAACATGCAAAAAGCGTTTGTAGTTCTTTTTATGTCTACAGCAGCGCGAAGTGCTTCAGTTGGGATAGTCAAATTTTCTCTGAAGCGCAGATTGAGGCACACTTCAAGCAGTCAGTAACGCCAAGGATTTCTTTGCAGTGAGAAAGTTTTGATGATTATGTGCTGAGCTAATGGATCTGATGGCTGCCCTCAGCAGGCCGTCCATGCCAGCAACCGCAGAACTGAGGGACACTTTCACTTAACTTAAAGAAACCGCTGTTTTGTTTTCCTGGAAACTTATTGAATGATTAAATTTGTCCATATTTCAGTAATGCCAACGGCCACTGAGTGATAGACTGGGGTGTAAAAAGGAGCAAATTGTTAGGTAATAAAGTGCTTTTTTATTTTCATTTCATAGAAAATGTAAAGTAGTATTGCGGATTTTAATATTCCCATTTTTCCAGACGTGAGGCATCTCATAAACTGCCATGTTTGCGAAAATAACACCCTTTCTTTCACGATGTAAAGGCAAATATTAGTGACACATTCAGCTTCCGCAGACCTTACCGGAGGATTGGAGGTAATTTTTGACTTCATTAAATTCGAGGCTAAAAATCTACTGCATCTCTGCATAAAAACACAGCAGGAGAGGTGATTATCTTTGGAAATTAGCTCACTCGTTTAGAGCTGTGTGGATGCAGATGCCTCCGTTCAATGGAAGCCTATTATTCCAAACGACTCTCATTAAGCCATAGTGAAATAAGGCAAGCTGTGGAAGCAGTGAAATAAAATCTTTCGACTGGCTGTGCAGAACTCGGCAGCGGTGAGCTACGCTGTCTTCATTAAGAGCTCTGACGTCAGGAGTGAAACAGAAAATGACTCGGTGTCAAAGGAAAATTGTATGCAGCTGATTTCTGCCTCTTATGCCCCATAGGAGGTTATTTAGTGTTTGTGCTCTGAGCCGAGGGAACTGACAATACAGTCTGAGCTTAATGAGTGAGTTAACACTGAGGAGCATGAGTCACAGCTGATCTATTCAATGTAGACCTGCTGATCAGAAGCTCCTTTTAATAACATTCAGAGCAAGCCACTTTGCTGATTAGTCAAGCTGTGCTGTGCCCACTTCTACAGTACGTGACTCTTAGCATGGCCTGTGACACCGGTTCCCACAGACCATTAAGAAAATCCAGCCGATTGCTGTCTGCCTGCAGCCAACGCTGCTCTGTCTGCCACAGCTCGAGTCCCTTCTGGTTGATACTGTCACAAAAAGCAAAAGGCTCTGCAATGTCTTGGTTAAGTGCTGCTGTCATCAGCTAACAGCATTGAACGCAGCAGAAAGTGTCATCGACCTCCTCTCCTTTCCAATAAACTTTTTCTTTTTCTTTCCCACATACCAGTGCACAAATGGATGTATAGTATGTTTGCAGTCTGTGAGAAATATTATTGGCTTCATTCAATTTCTGTTAAAGTAAATAACAGTTTAACTACTGCAAGAGCTTGATCGCTTTTTCCAAAACCTTACAACAACTTTAGTGACACTGCCTACAACTGTTACCAGGCAAGGTCAGGTGCTGTGTTGACCCATTTAGATTGACACCCATTGCAGGTCCAGCCTGCGGCACGGCGTTCATCTGAACGGGGTATCAGTGATGCTCACTTGGTCGCAGTTTGGCCAGTTTTGCAAAGATTTGCATCAGCTTTGCAACTGCAGTAGATAAAATATTTGCATGTACTGAAACTTTAAAAAGTGTTGCCAATGCAATGATCTGTTGTTGACAACACGCTGAGGAACACTGTAGTTATTCTGATCATTCCGAGACTATCACAGCTTACATGACAGCATAAACCAGTGCTGCATAACTAAGCACCATGGGACCGTACAGCATCTGGACAGATTTTTTCCCAGGATCCATTTGAAGTGTTTAACGCCAGGGGAGCCCAGTTAGAAGATCTCGGGAGGAAGGGAGATTAGATGGACTCTTGTCATATGAGGAAAAAGTCTGACTGGTCTCATGGCTCCCTGTGGTCTCAACAACACAGCAGGTGGCCTTCATTTGCATCTCCCATGAGCTCTCCTCCTCCCTCTCCCTTTTGAGTTTATTTATTACAATGGCCGCAGGTAGAAGATGACTATCAAATCGGCCTCGTGTTGAACAAGGTTCTATAACGTGCTGGCACACACACACATGCGCGAACTGTTTGTTTTTAGAGTGTTTACCAGTTTATTATTGTTCTATGATAACCTCTAGCCATAGATTTGTGTGCCGTTTGGCCAGGGCCCTAAACATCAGTAGCCCGTATGAAGTGATGGAATGTACACATTAAAATTCGATCTCTTGCATCAGTACATCCAGCGCTGGTCAGGATGGCAACTATAAATTGCTGGCCATTATTTTCGATTAACCACACTGACACCACGGCCCATGACATTTCTTCCCTTTTTTTTACCCCCTGTCACAGTGGCGCCATATTTCCAGCGCCATTTACTTTAGATTGTCCCGAAGCATGATAACGCAAACCAGGAAACCTCGGGACACAAACCACCGTCGATCTTATTAGTGGCAGAGCTGCGATAACAGTCGTCATCTACCTCCTCAGTTGGTATCTCGATCTTCAGGCACATCCTTTCCAGGGCCTGAAGAGCCTTCATGGCGGGTGCAAAGGGGCGACGGCTTGACAGTTTATCATTGATATGCTGGGGAAGTTTAATTCCCTGCATCCCAAGTCCAGCAAACAGGATTCCCCGACCAGTGGCTCAAAGGAAGACACAAAATGGTTGTCTCGGGTCACAAATGCAATTTGAACTTCCACATAAAAGATGTCAACTGTCCTAAAACAGAAGTCACTGTGTTGGTGAAGCTTACTGTCATTTCAGAAACCTTATCAGGAGGGGGAATAACTGGGAAATAAATGAATGAGAAAAAAGAAAATGAAATAACCTTAATATATTTATCAAGCCCACATGTTCATTTAAACATCTGCAGTACATTGCAAGTTAATTTTCATGGGCCAGATCTTGCAACCTTGAAAGCATCACATCATATTCAATATAATATGCAGATAGGATGGAAACAGATATGGTCAGATGCCAGCTAACATCAGGGAAAGCAGATGCACAAGAGGAGCAGATATCGTGGATGATGTAGCTATCAATTATTGCTCATTCTTTAAAATAATGGCCAAAGGAAGAAACCACTGCCAGAATTCCAGCGCTATCAGAATTATCGTCATTTCATTGCCCTCGCTGTTCAGCCACTGCATTTTGCACATTCATCTAATTGTCTAACCTCAGGTTTAAATATACTGAGGGACAGCTGATATTAAAACCAGCGATATGGCGCGGAGCCATAGCCTGTTTGCAAAACAATGAGTTCAGAGGTGCGAAAGAGTAAACTGAACCAGTGAGAGTGATCGGACTGCTAAGCTCTTGTTTTGACAGTAACAAATTGTTGTGTCTGTGCAGAAAGGCTTTCTCTTTGTTCTTAATGAGTTTATTGGCAATCAATACCCCTTCCTCATCCACTGGCATGTGACACTGAGGCCGTGACCCAAAAGGGACCCTTAGACGGTTGAGTTGAGTGGGTCAGAGAGGATTGGTAGCCGCTCGTTCATGCTTAGGCAGACAGGAATGCCCCTCTTCCACGTAGGTGAGGCGAAGGCAGGAAATGAAAGAGGCTTCATCTCTGCAGCTTCATTGCTTTTTTCTGCGGTAACTGGAGGGCATGCTGTTTCTCTTCACTTAAAACATGGCGACTGCCTTTCTTATGTCGTCCCTCTTATCCCTCATGCATTTCAAGGCGGGACATTTCTCATGCGTTCTGCTGCACATGCTAACTGATTTGGCTTGCAACCAAGGCGACCTCCCCAAAGAGCTGGGTTTGCGTCCCTGTCAAATACTTCACAAAATGCTAGTGTGCCCGTCAGTCAAAACTTCACAGCAGAGCCTCTCTTCCTGTGATTCTGTTAGTATCCTGCTGATACAAGTGCTTTTTCGGTACTGTTTTTTCAGGAAGATGGGGCCTGGCCTCCCGGTGGGGGTCAGAACAGTTGACCCTGCCCTGGCGAGCTCTCAGTCTGACTGCGATGATTTTATTCAGCCCCACTCAGTAGAACAGCGGGGTGTGACCCGGGTCGATGTGGCAGTGCCAAGGCTGATTCCATTGAGAAACCCAAGGCCCTTTGAGAGGCGCTGATCAAGGGTGCCGGATGTTTTTGATTCACACTGCTGAGCCTTTATATATTCAACAGTCAAATCAGTCGGCTAAAATTGGGTTTATTTGTCTTTTCTGGAAACATGTGATTCAATGGAGCTGGCAGGGTGCAACGGAGCTTTACTATCCCTAAAAAAGATATAGTCTTTCTTCTATTGTTCCGACCAAACACACTGTAAATGCACACCATTCAAGGTCTGCGCCTTTTGTTATTATTTAGCCTGATACAACGCAGAACAAAGGAGGGAGAGGAGAGGATATCTGGCAAATGAAAAGCAATTGGGCCAGGTGCCAGACTCAAGTCAAGCATGTGAGCTCAATAAAGCACACAATATCGATTTGTGAGTTATTCATTATTTGTTTTGGATGTAGAGAAAGTTCTTTGGAAAATGATTTTGGTGTGTCGTTCAGACTCTAAAATAAATGGTTTGACAGATCATCAATGACCACAGAATATGATAGTAAATGGCCTGATATTGATTTATTTCCCAATGACCCCCTTCTCTTCTCGTGAGCTGTTAAGCTTAAAGCAAGACCAAGCACTCTCCTGAGTATTGGATTTTTGTCCACCCTGCTTTCAAATGTGAAAATGAGGATTTATTTTGTCCTGCTGCTTGAGTGATGCTTATAAGAGAGCATGGATTCAACGAGATAAATGGAGATGGAGAGAGGATATACATCACACTGCACTTAATATCTCTCATGACAACAAGCAGCCTTGCCGGTGGTAATATGCAAGCATCTAGGCCCTCAAAATGCAAAAATGGCAGCTTTGTTTACTGCATTCAAAATAAATGGCTGAGGCCCCGCTGTCACTCACAGATGGCACTTCCTTTGAGAAAAAAAAAAAAAAAAATTGCCGAGCCAGTGACTCGTAATAATGCGTTGGCATGGCGGCAGCCATTTTGCACAACCTCCGGAGGCACTGATCGTCACAGAGAGGCGTTGGCATTGTCTTGGCACCGGCCCGACCCCAGGCTCAGAGTAGTAACTGATAGCCAAGCTGGAGCTTGTCAGGCCTGACGCTTATCACTTTTGACATCTGTCCACGCCATCTCTCTTCCCTCGTCTGTAGCGGGCCCCAGAACACCGACCTTGGGATCTCTTTCTCTGCTTCTCCGCTGTCCCAAACCTCCCTCCCCCTCCTCCTGTGTCCTCATTCGGCCCTGCTTCCGTGTGTGTTGTTTTGAGGCTATCATTTACCCTTTTGCACTGTGGTCAGACATGACTGGCAAACCGATGTTCAAGCACTGACAAGCCCCCTGCCTTATTTGGATTCCTTGTCTATGCAATATTGAGCAGATGTAGCCAATGTCTATTTTGTAATCCTATCTTGTCTAATAAATCTGAGCAGCACAGTTTGTTTATTACGGAATGATTTATTTTGGAACTGTATTTCACAAATACAGACATGATAACAAAGATGTAGTGCAAATACAAAA
Source organism: Chaetodon trifascialis (assembly GCF_039877785.1). Lineage (NCBI taxonomy): Eukaryota > Metazoa > Chordata > Actinopteri > Chaetodontiformes > Chaetodontidae > Chaetodon > Chaetodon trifascialis. Next base: position 10,395,906 of record NC_092078.1, read on the forward strand.
AGGAGGCTGTTAGTGATTATTAAAGGTAACTTTGTAATCTGTGGTTTAACCTAAGCTGATGTCTGCCTGCAGATGGTATGAGATGTTTTATATTGCTGTTTTATGCGTTTGCACCAACAAGACAAAAGTAAAGAGGGGAAAAAAAAAGGACAAGCTGCCACACACAGGCCAGCGTTGACAGGCTGACAGGAAATGTCTGACACGATGTGTTGTGAGGGAGTGCTGCTGCTACTACAGTGCCCCGATGCTGTTCAACAGCCGAAAGAAAGGGTCAGCGTGTGGCAAGCACATCCAGACACACATATGTCTCCATCGCATCCTGAGGCAATTAGTCTCACGGCTGACAAGAAAAATATGTTGATCAGCTTTAATATACATTGAGGGACTGCGAGTTGAGAAGCTAATAATCTCACGTCTGTGAAAACCAACACGAACCCCGTGTGTTTTCGCAAGTCGGTGGTCTTGTGAATTTGTGCGTGTGCAGGAAGCAGCTGAGATATTAAGAGAGCCAGTTTGACTCCCACACACATTTCAATGATAGATCATTTTTGCAGAATAGTTTTTAGCGACTGAGTCACCACTTTAATCATGATCCACGAATCGGCTGCATTTACAGCAGAGCATCGCATTCCCCCCATGTTGCATCGCACATCCTTTTACATTATGCGACTGTGACTCATCAGCAGCCCTCACCCCTGGCCTCCCTTATGAGGTAATTAAGCCCCCGGTTGTTTGTTTAGCTGTCTGCATGTGTGTCCTGTATAAAACACAGGGGGGGCATATGTTCTTCCTACCATAAACCCATTGAATCAGCGGGACATGAGTGGTGAGGAGGGGTCGACTGTGCATGTGTGCCTGAGTGTGTGCTCTAATTAGGCAGGCAGAAGTGTATTAGCCTCACTGGGCAACAGCCAGCTGGGAGCATCTGGAGTCGTCTTTCATACTCACCAACTTCCACGCTACACACATACTTGTCCACACACACACACACACACACACAAAATTAGAAAAGATATCTATGGAACAGCAGTGTGATAAGAGAGCGTAGGTCAGGTATGGCGGGTCATATGCACAGCTATTTAGGTCTGCCACATTTTAAGCCTCCATCACACATCACAGCCCCCACCCATGTCCCCGTCTGGAGTCCTTGTTTTAGAGTAACATTGCCGCTCTCACGTCTCTCTCCAGAGTGGAATGCCAGCAGGAGCGAGGGGAGGACCTCGTCCATTCCCAATGCGCTCCCACAGACGCATCAAAGCGGTCTCGTGGGACCAGAAGAATTTAGTTTCAAAGCAGGGTCAATATCTAAAATAATCCTCGCAGCCTCCTGCAATCACTCTGCTCTCTCTCTGTTTGTTTTTATTAATGGTAAGATGAGATGGCCATCTTGGCTGCTCTTTTTATGGTCAGCGTTTTGATCATTTCATTCTTTTAAAACCCGCTTCTTCTGTTTGCCAAAGTCTTAAAACACTGCAGTTCCCCCGCCGCATAAACAGTCGAGCTTTCTCTTGTTCACATCATTGACATACTTCAGCTGCTCCCACTCACTGTGTTCCCTTTAATGTCCATCTCAGGTTCCTGCGTAGGTGCACACTCACCACAGCACGAGATACATCACTTCCTGTGCATCACCTGAATATATTAAAAGAGATACTGCTTTCACACACTGTGAGCAGAGAAAAAAAAATAAAAAAATAGAAAGACTGAGTTGGCACTCTCAGTATTTCTCCTGTAGAGAGAGCTCAGTGAGCCAGCTGAAATAGTGTTTCTCTGTGCTATTGATTAGCTGGTTAGGCCATGAAAAGCCAGGGACAAGACAGCCTCTGAGCTCCCTTCCTCCAGCTTACCACCCCATGCTTGTATGTCTGTTCTCCCACTTTTCTCTCTCTTACGCTCCAGCTTTTATGCCCCCCCCCCATTTATCCCAATCCTCTTTGTGTACTGTATTTGTCGCTCTCATTCTTGTGCTATTCTTATGTGTTTTACTGTTCCACTCGCGGAGAAAAAGCCCCTGCAAGCCACTTGCCGAGTTAGATCACAGGAACCCAGCTGTTCACAGTCAAGGGCCGCTTCTTTTATTAGCCGTCAGTAGGCCGACCTGGTCGGGCAGCGAGCTGGAGAAAGAGTGGGTGGCAGGAGGAGGAGGAGCGCAAGAGCAGTGGGGGGGGTGGGGTGGGGTGGGGGGGGGGCACAGATTTCCCAGCTGTTAGTCCACAAGCTCTGCCCCCCTGTCAGAGATTAAGTAGATCAGCGGGAACGCGAGCAGATACACAGCAGAGGCGAGACAAGACAGCTGACAGAAAATGGATTGAGATGCTCCTCCTTAAGGGGGGTAGTCTTTGCACATGGACGATCAAACCTTCAGTTTTTTTTTCTTGGCTGAGGACTCTAAAGTTTTGCACACCGCTGGAATGTACAGTGGGATAAGGCACAAGCCAGCAGCCATGCAACGCCTTAATACCCCTACAAATCCCCTTCTCTTGCCTCACACCCCTTTTATTTTTCCCTTCCATCTCACAAACCCATGCCGCCTTTGAGTCTGTGGAGGACTGTTTTACAAGTGAGCCAGTTGTCTATAGGGACACAAAGGACCTGAGTGTAAAATTATGTTTGTAGCTATATAACCAGACCTCCATTGTGCCATTTTTATGATATTATTTTCATTAAGATTGCAGGGATGGTTTTCTGTCTTTGTTGTGCCTCCCCTCTATCTGCTTCAATTCTAACCACAGTGGAAACAAAACCACTCAAAAGAAGTGGCAGTGATGAGAGCAGCACAGAGTGCTCCCATTTTCTATGATTAAATTTACTGTGACAAGCAAGCATGCTGTGTTTTGGCAAAACATGTTGCTGTGGGAACCCAGAAACTTCATCACTCCAGAAAAAAATAATAATGTGCAGGTTTTCAAAAGATTTGACATGAGATTTGGGAAGGGGTCTTCGGCAAGCTTTCGCCTCAAGTCCCTTTTGCTCTCCAAGTACTCAAGATTTCTGAATTGTATTTGCATATTTATGAGAAATGGGTGTCACAGTGATTAAGTTAACTGGAAGCCAGTTCTGCAGAGTGTGGATAATGAAATCATATAAAATGTGAAAGTCAAATAGCATTTTCTTAAACGATATCTCTTTCAACCTTGTGTCAGAGTTGGTGAAGTTGGGTTAAACATTTTGCTTCAGCAAGGCGGACCTTCATTGTTCACGATGATTCATGTGATGAGACGGTTTGGCTGCTGCGACGATTGTTGAGAGATGGTAAAAAAGGCCATGATATAGCAAGCCCTGGCATGGAGGGAGTGCTGGATTAGCACTTGAACTCTGGGTGCTCGGATTATTTTATCTTAAATATCAAAACCTGCAGGATTCCAGCCCATGTTCACCTACGAAGAAAAGAACCTAAGCAAAGATAAATCCAGAGCATGAGCAGTCAGGAAAGATATTTCCGCCAGACATTCACATCGTGTTTAATAAACATGGAACCAATATGGACTTCATTACTAGGTGCTTGAGACCAATGTAGCTCAGTGGCCCCAGACAAGTAATTAGAGTTCACACTGAGACCTGACTCTAAAATACAGTCATTATCCCAGCAAAAAATACAACCTTTCCAGGTCACATCACTTTGTTTGCAGCAGTAAAACAAGTTTATTTCTGCATTGAGCCACCATTATAGTAGCCCCAATCCGCTTGCCAGCGTTTTATGGAGCACAGAGTGATTGGGGGCGACTGAGAGATTCAATAAAAAAGTGGTCACACAATTGGCTCAACACAAAGCAACCGTGCGAGCGCGACAATTTTTGTGTGGAATTTGTGCTCGATGATACGATCATTTTATAGACCAGTGTATGCGATGCATGTTCAGAATAGTTTTCATCACCCTAATTTAACAAGCGCCTCCAAAATGAAGCCCCAGACGAAGGCACCAAATTCTTTACAGCCCCCTTAAGAGCTAATCAGCCATCTTGCAATGAAACACTGGAGTTTATATTGGCCCTTCTCACACAATAGTCCCAGTGTAAGCTTGTTGTTGAGCTCAAAGGTCTCGGCAAGAATGAAACTCATCCCGTTGCTGTCTTGGCGATTATTGAATGCAGACATTAGAAAATAAAGGCCATAATCAGAGTTGACAGAGATTAGGCGCAAAGTATTTTTCGGGTCTGACTGTGGACAGAAGTAGCTCACAACAACGAGAAAATGGCCCTCGAAAAATCGCCCTTGGAATGTGAGATCAGCCGTGAATTTTCAATCAACCCGACTTTCCTCCTGCAAGACTTCTGAATCAGCAAAACATCTTGTAAATATGATGTCTAACCACTTTTCAGGGACACAGTTTGCAGTGCTCCAGTGGGTTGGATCTGTTTTCTGTTGAAAATGTATGATTAAGATAAATACACTAGTCTGTGCCAGTGTTTTGTTAAGCTTAAATTAAGCTGTTGTAATGTAGAATACTTTGGTATAGGGTTGGACTGTTTTGGCAAGATGTCAGCACACTGATAATTACATAATGAATTTAGTCAATGGGAGGTCTTCTCGTAGGTTTCTCCTAATACGCTACTTTTTTTCCCACATATTAGTGTCTGAGCAGATGCTGCTATACTTACTTACTATACTATAAAAAAGACATAATGTCACTGTAGCATGATGAGTGTTTTACATTTTTTTTTGCCGTCCGTTTTCACAAAATCCATTGAAGTGCTCCTCCTCGTTGTTTCCCAAGAGGCACCACTTGAATAAGGATATGTGGGAGGATCCGGCTCAAACTCTGACTTTCAGCGTGCTGGAGACACAGACTGTACTTTCAAAGACTATACACTCCATCAAACACACCAGCGGAGGAGAAGCGGAAGGGGAGGATGACCCCACTCGCATATACACAACACTACAGGCACCATCACCAATTTATCACACGTAATTTCCTCAGCTCTTGACCTTTGACCCCTCTTTAGGGCTGTGTTTGTATTGAGGGCAACGTGCCACTGTCTGAACTGTCTGTCTGAAGCCTCCCTAGAGGGACACAGCGGTGGCTGCAGGAGAAATATGCTGCTAAAACCACTGATGGTGAATCCTCCCCTGCGCCCAGCACGTGTTTCTGTCTCTGTGTGTATGTCTATCATTGTCTTCTCAGCCCTCCAGTGCTTTATGCATGATGCTCATTAGCCAGACAATGGCCACTTACGATGAAATGCAATTCAGGGCAATATGTCAGCGAACCCTTGGGATGAAAGAAGGGAGGGTGGCAGCAGGAAGAGCTGTGCTTCGAAAGAAAGAGGAGGCTGAGGCGAAAGGAAAGAGAGGTGAATTTAAAGAAATGACAGTGAGAGTGTATGGACAGCTTGAGAACAAAAGAGCCTGTGTGCAACAGATGAGGAGGGGCTTTGTGTATTTTTCACTGCAATGATCTCTGAATAAAGAATCAGCGAGACCTCAGCTCAACCCAACAGCCTGCCTTTTTCCGAACAGTGACATAACAAGCGAGCCCAATGAGTCAGAATGCCCTGACCCTCATGCTTGCGAGACCTCGTAGAACAAGGCAGTGCCACTGCTCAATGCGTGCACCAGCCGCACCGCTGCAGCCCTAACTGAGGCACTAGCTCCATCCAGTGTATGCAGGCTCCCCTCCCCTTACATCACCACGTCTGGAGGCGGAAGGTGGGGAGGGGTACAAGATTAATGATGGTGCTAACCGCGTATTTATCATCCGGCTGGAGAGTAATGCGACACCTTTCTAATCTGAATATATTTCATTGGGCTGTTATGGCACTCAGCCCTGGGCCTCATGTATGTGTGTGTGGAGTCAGTGTGCGCGCCTGCACCTCTGTGCGTCACTGGAAGTGTGTTTGAATGTTAATCATATCTGCATAAGTTTGTGCATGAGAATGCGTGTGTTTGTAAAGGCACGAGAGAGCTGTGATAGCAGCCAGCCGCCATAAACGCTCATGCTATCTGCCATGGCAAAACGGCCCTGTGGTAATTAGATAAAGATGAAGTTCCTCTTTCCAGCATGTTGGGGCCACGCGCCCCGAGATCCTCTCCTCTGATCCTCAGCTGCCTTATCAGGTGAACACCCCCCTTCCATCCTCCTCTCCGTCTCTTCCTCTCATTCTCCTGCTACCTCTTTTTGGCACTCAGCAGAAATCAAGATGGATGTCTCCCCACCTGAGATGGGGAGATATGGAATGCACAAGGCCAAGATGGGGTCTGATAGGGCCCACATTGGGCCGCCCGTTAGATAGGCTCCACTGTCACCAGAGCTGGCAGAACTATTGAGGAAGTTTGGAGTAGAAACTGCCTGGTTTAAAGGGAACTCTGCAGTGTAGTTTTCCACACTTTGGCATGCACAAGACCACACACAAATGCTAAATCTATGAAATGTTTTGCCTACATTTTCCATATCTATCCAGGTGTTTGGTCTTGAATGCGGGCTCAAAACATGCTCATGTGCATTTCTACCATGACAGGACAAACATTAAATGTAGCACTGATCATGGGAAAAAAGATGCAAAATTCAGTGACAACTTAAAACATTTTAGCCAATACTGGCCCTGTAAAATGTTTCCATGTCTACATCCATAGCAAGTCACAATCAGTCTTTAAACAGTCTTTGTACTCACACAAATCTGGTAATGAGGTATTCCCATGATCGAGCACGAAGGCTTATGTTCTAGTTGACAATCACAGTAGTGACGAGGCCGTCAGAATTTTCCGCAGGAAGAGAGTACACACACGTGCATGCTTTCTTGCACAAAGAGCTTCTCTCCAGGAGATTATGTGTCTTGCTTTCTTGTGTACCCTTTGCCAATCTGCCATTTGCACAAGTGAATATATTTCAGACTCTGAGGCTTACGGCGCGCTTCATTGTTCAAGTTCATTGTCAGGCAACAAAGGGAGAGAGGGAGTTAGACGACGACTTCTGAAGTGAGAGATTTGGATAAGGCGCCCGAGCCACTAACTAACCTACCCACCTACCCATGCTTACATTAAAGACGTCGCCGCAGCGGCAGCAGCAGCAGCAGCAGCAGCAGCAGCAGCAGCAGCAGCAGCAGCAGCAGCAGCAGCTCCTTGCACAACTCAATAAGATTAGTGCTTTAGGCTCGCATTCCAGATATGAAGACAGCAGCTTGTGTTGTTGTATCAGTTAGTGTGTCTGTCACTCTCCATGCCGACATCTTCAATTCAGGTCCATCAAAGGGTGCTAACATGGCTTTGATTCACCTTTATGTAAACTGTCTAGATACTCATCATGATATCGAAAGATAGTATAATTTCTCGAGGCCTTTCAGCAGTCCGACTGTGAATTAACATTGAACCAGACGTTGACTTTTCATGTCTACTTTTGAGTTTCTTATCACTTGTGGCTCAGGGAGAGATTTCTCACCTGTCATGTACGAGATTCCAGGTTCATTTACTTGCTAGTGCAGGAACCTTTTCAACCTCCATCATGTCAAAGAAGAATAATAGGTCTGGTGCTAGAGCAGCACTGACTGACTCATGATGTTTCAGTGTCATTACAGCCCTGAGCATCTTTGGCCAGACTTCAGCACCACTCCCCACCATAGTGCTCATATGAACCCCCAGAGGGACGGACTGTTTATCTGTAGCAGTTAGCAGCTGGTGTCTGCCCCAAAGACTCCAATAGCCCCCAGCTAAGGTTGCCACTTCAGATGATAGTCGTTTAGCAAACAAGTCAATCATGCGCAAGGCAACTGCCAGTGACTTGACAACATCCCCAGTGATCCCATATATATGATGAGGGGGCAAAGCAGAGTCACAGCCTGCTGGATGATGGAAATCAGGTCAGTTTGGTCATCAGCAAAGTATTTGGGTCTAGCATTCAGCTCGAATGATTGTCGCTGTTGAAATTGCTCGTAATCAGGGGTCCTTGGTGTCGTCCAGAGTCCATCTCTGTTCAGTGAGTTTAGCCCCTGTCATTGGCCAATGTAGGATTGTGGAGCTCGTAACAATCTCAGAATTATGAGCCAAACAGAGAATCTTTCACAAATGTCCCAGCACTGAAATATGAGAGTAAATGAGCAGTTAGTCATGTCTCGAAACTGCAAAGGAATCTGTGGCCACCCAAAAAATGTTAAACGTTGGCAGGGCAAATGAATAGCATTCTCTCTGCCCTGTACTGGTAGTACTTGTTGCTACAATAGCTCTGAAGATCTTAAAGCCAGCACAAATAAAAGCCTCCTTTGAAGTAAATGCAAAATGTTCTTTTTCAAACTATCTCAGCTCCACATCAGAAATTCAATTTCAGTGGTAAACATCACAATGAATAATTGTATTATCCTAGCTTCTGTAAGGCAGATAAAAAGATACATATCCCTCTTGTATCTCATCTCATGTCTGACAAAACTGCTTTAGATGTGGCTCTGGAAACCTTGGGGCTGACACTCCATGGCGTCAATGAAAGTATGTGTTTGACGGCTGGCAATGTGCGTGGCATTAACTCACTTGCTGTGTTTTGTCACGGGCCTAGAGGAAACTTAATAGTAATGTGTGCACACAAATTTCCCCTCTGTTGGATGCAATTAGCTTCACGGAGATGGGAAATGTTTTAGCTTCGTGGTGTTTTTCTTTTATCACATGTAGCTGCGCGCAGTGCTCTGAACTGTTCTCCTTTAGTTTGTAGCTTTATTTTTCTGACAATGACAACGTTACCTAAAAATAGCAATTGGAACAACTGGAGCAGAATTTGCATCACATTAACACAAAATCTGTGCATATCTCTCCAACAAATTTTCTTTGGTTAAAGCAAGGGGTTAATGCCTCAGTCTACTGCCCATAACAACAGTTTTTAAGTAAATAAAGTAGAATGATAAAAGCCTGCAATAAAATATGTAATATCAGCACTACAGAATGAGGAAACTCATACATTTTGCATTTGGTCACTGTGGGAAAATGTCCACGCTGCTAACTCATACGGCAGATTGAATAACTAAATCATTAATAAGTCATAGAATAGAATATAGACTGTTTTGTTTTGATTCAACAGCAAACAATGTGACCAGAACCTGGTGCAGTCACAAACACGCTCAGGTAATGAGGGCAGCCAGCGGCAGCTGAATTAAAGATTGCTATAAATTCACACAAAGTCTTTATTATGGACAGATGTAAGTTAAAAAGTAATGTATAGACAGTCAGTTTCTAAAGGTGGATGTCTATTGGATTTACTTGCACATTCGTGTGCCAGAGAGTCCAAGTGCAATGTAAACAAACAGCTAAAAAAAAATAAGACATCCAGGCTAACAAGGTAACCCTTGAATTCAAGGTTACGCATGCATACACAAATGCACGCACAGGCAAATGTGTCTCTCTCCCTGTAGTGCCCTCCTTGGCAAAATCTCAGTGCCAGTCTCTTAATGAAATGCTCAATTAGGGTCTTTAAATAGGTAATTATGCAGTTCCTAATCCCTTAGCTCCTGGGCCCTATCTCATTTAGATGACACTTGGGCAGGCAAAATGGGAGGGGCAGGCACTGGGGCCTTAGTTTCTGTCATCAAAGCCCCTCCGTGGTGGCACAGGCGGCCCTGTTAATGATAAGGCACATCCATGCAGTCAGTCAACAGCGACTCCCAGTGAGGGCCACTGACAGCATGGGAGATGGCAATGTCAGGCTTGACAGTGTCTTAATCATGTTTGTGAGTGTTCGGGGGTGGATTGTATTGGGTTGGGGGAGCTTGTATAAAGGTTTCTAAGAGGGCGTTAGATGTAGAGCGAGAGCAATGAAGAGTGTTTGTGTGATGTGGGTTTATATGCGTTTTTCCTGACGACTGCCAAGTTAATTTTATATGAAACAACGACGGAGGAAGAGAAAATCACTTCTAAATGCCAAACTGTGCATTTTGCTTGATGCCAGGCATTGACAGAACGGTTTTGATTTCCTGTACTGACATTTGTTTGAAGGTGGCATTTGATTTGAATTTCAATCTCCAAACTGTGGCTGGTGAAAAGGACCTATTCATTCGCTTTCAGCAGCATAATAAAATGTCTTGTTCGAGTGCGACAATATACCATCACTGACGGGGAACTGCTCTTGTTTGGTTGCTAACGTAGCAATGGCAAGCATTTGTCTTAGTGAAACGACAAAGGGGGAATTGTTGCTTTTGCCTCGGGGTGAACCATTGCTTTCCCTCGACTGAGTTGCACAAGCAGCCTGCACTGCCTTTCATGAGAACTATAGCTCAGCTTGGCTAAAACACCTTTCAAGGGCATCCAAGAACTAAAAAGAAGTTTAGCTTTTCAAATCTATTAATCAGCAGCACCCACATCAAAGTGCTCAGTAAATGTTAGTAAGGATACCTGAGCTCCTGAAATATTGAAACAGCGTTCTAAAATGCTGTTCATCCCCCTCCCCCTGCATGTCCTTTGACAGTCTTATCAGGATATAGATGGAAAAGCAGAAACAACACAATTTCACCTCTATCTGTGTGTTCAGCAAAAACATCTCATATCTCTGATAATATTTTTTGTCCCGTTGCCCTCCCTGTTGGCACTGATCTATTTTCATGCAAAAAGCTTTGATAAGCTTCTGGTTCTAATGCTGCCTGTCGGTTCTTTGAGTTGTTGACTCAGGCTTTCTTATCAAATCTGAGTCATGGCAAAAACACCAGTACACTGAAGACGAAGCACTGCTCTCAATGTCCTCATGAACACTAGCTTGACCAAGTCTGCAGGAGTCTGTTAATAAAGCTGACATAACACGTGGAATTCATATTAACAGCAGAATTTTCACCTTTCATCTTAGCTTAAATTACATGTCTAAAGATCAGCTGCCCGCGAAACAGAGGGGCAAGAACCATTTAAGAAATCCACATGGATTGACGCTTAGGCCATGTGACGAGTGCACTTGTGAAAATTTCCGCGGCATCACCTTAGGTAAAAGATAGCAAACAATGTGCTAGGCTAATTGAAGTGAAATTCAGCCGCCGCTGCATTAGTGCACTACAGCGTCCGTAATGTGGCGTTACATTTTAGCTCAGGGTATATCGAGGCAAATTAGCATTTAGATAATGGGAGACACTTGGCATTTTAATTATTTCACTGCCCTATGAGTGTAGCGTGTATGCCCCAAGCGCCTCCTTACATCCTTCATGTACGCCTAAGTAGTGCATTTACATACCAAACGGCCTGGCTTGTGTACAAAAGCCACGGAAATGTCACCACCACACAATGCACCTTGGTGTTCAATTGTTTTCCAAGAGATAAGGAGGCATATTGTTGTTGACTTATGCCATATGTATTAGGGGGCAACACAATTCCCAGTGCCGTGTTATTCAGTTATTTTCAATGGAGCTCTGTTGTGATGTTTTCTGCCATGTCGGCGAGTGGCAGTGGAATGCTGTTTTGTCTGTTCGAGGGCTCTGTACTTTCCATAAAACGACATGAGCCCGGGCTGGGAACAACCTCCCTCTCACCCTCCTTCCTCTCTCTCATTTTCTCTGCCTCACGGAAGTGAGATTATTCATCCTCCCACAGACCGTTGCTGTGTTGGGGGTAGATGTCAAAGTGCCAGGAGCATGTGGTGCAAAGGGTATGCGTGCCTGCGATCGGCGTGTGTGTGTCTATTTGTGCACATGAATGCCTGAGTTGACATTGGTGAGCATGTATGTGTAGGAGTTCTGTGTTTTATGCCGCATCTAGCCGATTGGATGCGGACATGAGTGTGTGGCTTTTGACGAGTTTCTCGTGCGCCGTATTTATTATTCTCTCAATTTTTCACCTGCTGTCCTCTTTCCAGGTCCCTCCCTTCAGGAAACGATAGTTTTAGACTGTCAGACTGGCCTCGCAACTATCATCTCCTCTTCAGCAGCCCCTGCCTTTTCTCCCTCTGTCCCTCATTCCTCTCTTCCATCTCCCTCGCGCTGCCTCTGTTAGGCGTACAAGCACAGACGGAGCGTGAGAAAAGCTGGCAGTGAGGCACATTCCCTTGCTTCCCTCCCTCTGCCTCCACCTCTCCTCCTCTCTACCCTACAGCGCGCTCTCCTCTCCCTCTTTGCTTCTTCCTTTCCTCCTTTCTCCCTCTACACTACTTTGCCCTGTCCTCCTCTCCTTTCTCTCGCCACCTCTCCCTCTCTGCCTCGTTGCTCCCCTTATCCATTAAATTTCCACCACTCTGCTCCGCCCTGCTCTCACTCCCCCTTCTTTTTTTCTGGTTCATAATATGTAACATGATTTTGCCCTCCCCTGTTCATGCGGCATAAATTTAATCCCAGCCATTCCAGGTTGGCTGCTGCTGCTGCGTCTACCATTTTTCTCATTTTCCCCTCATCCTGCCACACTCTCTGCACCCGAAACAATAGACCCCTCAAGACTCAGCCTGTTTGCATGATAACAAGTTCTTTCCCTACACTAAATGCTGATGCGCAAGGTCAAGCACAACCCGAGTGGCACATGCTTGCACTATAGAAGCCGCCCACACTGTGACTAGCACAAAAAAAGGCCTCCCAACAAGCAGGCAATCGTTTGAATAGTTTACCCAGCTCACACGCTTACCCAAAGGCTGATTGTACTCGGCTGTGGTTTTATCTGCTGCCCATTGAAAAGGCATTAGTGTCATCCATCAGAGTTCAATAGAAGTGTGTTTACCCGTGTCATCAAGATCAGAGGAGGCGATCCAAACGTGCAGACATTGATGAAATATGTTGCTTTGGTTATGTGCTCCCCCCCAAAAAACTCCTCCATGTCCCAAAAGCTTACCCAGTAGCTCCGTAACCTTGTGCGTGTGCGCTTGTTTGCGAGTGCCTGTGTGTGCGCTGAGTGTTGGTATGCTTTCAGGGAGCAGCACAACAGGGCACTGGGATAATCAGTCACTAGAGTGCAGGTCAGGGTCTTGCACTGGGGACCATCCATCTGAACCCAACAGCTGCTGGGAAACGTGGCGAGAGGAATGAGATGAGGGAATGGGATAGGTGAAGTGAGAGAAACGGGGGAGAGGGAGGGAAAGTGGCGAGGTAGACCAGGTAGAGAGGAAAGTCAAGGAGAGGCTGTTGAAAACAAAAAGAGCACACACAGAAGAGCGGGAGGAGGAGGAGTGTTGGTGAGCTGATGCTGCATGGTCGTTTGAGTTACTAAAGTGTGTGCTCAAGGTCAGTTTGGGTGGGCTGAATTCTCATGAGGACACAACCTTGCTCTTTGCACCCAAACAAGGTAACACTTTTCAAATTGCAGCATCCTCTCCTTGACCTGTGTCTTCAAGATACAAAGTTGTTTTTACGGACGTTTGTGCTCTATGAAGATGTGTAACCTCTGTTTGTAGTGGATGGTGGCTAGTATTTGTGTATCACAGAAAAGGCCCGACCGTATCATTTGATTAATGACCGTGTTCCTGAGGCGGGTGAAGAAATGTTATACTGCATTGTTTGTGGGGCAACATTTCGGATCAGTTTACGGACAAAAAAGGCAGGGTGGCTTTGAAATCTCCTGGCTTTAATTTGCCACGGACACACAATTGAGATGGGGTTGCGATGGCTGCCTTGTCCTACAGCAGCAGCAGGTGTTTTTAAACCAATTATTAGACAGACAAATGTCATCAGACCCAATTAGCTCCCTGCTGTGCCTTTCATGTTGGGTGATTCATTCACAAGGAAAGAAGATATAACAGTAGACATCAGTTGCAGCATTTGCAACATTTGCTTGTCAAAAATTAGTCGGGCTTGCAGGCGGAACTATAAACCCTGACTTTCTCAAACAAAAAGTCAGGCTGCACCACCCAAAGGATAGTTTATGACCGTGGGAGGCTTGTTTGAGGGAGGTCAGAGGAGGCAAGGAGGGAGGGGGGTGGGGGAGTAAATAAATAAGTAAAGCAAATAAACTCCTCTGATGTGTGGTTGTCAGGGTCTTTCATGTGGAGGCTGCACTTGAGGGCATAGCTTAGCTTAGCTTGAGGGATGTTATTACACATGCCGGCTGATCGGGAGCGATGTGTGAGAAACGGCCTTGTCACTTGGTCTTAAATCACACCATCGCGGGCAGCAGAAAGTAGCGGCAGATGAGAAAAAAAAAATGAGAGGAAAAACAAACAGAAGGAAAAAAAAACAAAAAGGGAAGAGTGGTTTAGAAAAGAAAGAACTACACATAAGAAAGGGACTTTGTGCAGGGGAGAGAGACTGACAGAGTTTGCACTGTGGCATTAGAGCGAGGACCAGAGAGAAAGATGAAAAAGATGGCTGCAGCTAGCATGTAAAACACATTGCGACTGAACCCAAGCTTAACCCCTCTTGATGAGGAAATTGGGACTGGCAAAGGAAATGGGCGGCCGTAGATGTACGAGGGTGGGTAGCCATGCCTTTAATGAGCTTATTTTACAAATCTGGTCATATGATGTTTAAAAAACCCTCGGGCACGGTGAGTGTGTGCTTGTCACAGGCAGCCATATTTCACTGTTAGCAGATCTGGCGAACGAGGTGTAGTGCCACTGCCCTTTGACCTTGAGGCTTTAATTTAAGCAACACATCGTCCTTAAGTAGGCGAATAGTACTTATGAACATCAGCCTTTTAAATAACCAATTATGTGCTACATGTGCTAAACAAATATGCTAAATGATACTACATGTACTACAATGCATCTTTGTTGGTATTCTGCAAATGATGTGTTTAATGACACATTAATGGCTGGTAGGTATTTATTTTCCTGGTAGCTATCAAATAACTAATAGTGGTAAAATGTTAATGCAGCATTTTACATATAACAGCAAATACAGTGAAGTTGCAAAGACGCATTGAAATAGCAATTAGCAGCGAGGATAAAATAAATGTTTCAATTCTAATTTCGGCAAATTAGGAATTGTTATGCAGCTCTGATGCAACACTGCAACAGCACATTGGCAGTGATGAATTATGTTTTTTGTATCAAAACACACACAACAAAGAGGTGCAGATCAAAAGTAACTGTCGCACAGCTCTTCTCCAACATTCCACGCTTTATTCCCCGCTCATCGGCTACTGTGCCTCCATCAGGGTGCTGCACGTCTGAGAATAATTACGTATTATGTGAACAGCAAAACAAAGGTGGTGGAATCTGTATGTGCTGCAGCCCAGACTCTGCGGTCGATGAAGCACGTGTTGTCTGTCTCAGCGTCAAGTTGAAGAGTCAGAAAGAGAGATCAGAGATCACTGCGGGGCCAACGCGGCGGCCAACCCTGTGCGCTCACTGCTATAGCTCTGCATATCATTGTCGGTTGAAAGTGTGCATGTGGTGGTGGTTTGGGGGTGGGGGTGGGGGGTGGGGGGGTAATTACTGCATTCTTTAACTGTGCTTGTCTGGAGGGAAATAGAAAGTCCTGCCTCATAAAATGAAATGAATTCTTATTTGCTCTGCCTGGCTGGGCATGATACTGGGCAACTTTTTATAACACAATGCAGTATGGATCACATCCTCGGTAGTTTTGTGGTGCTTTGTCCTTGCATGTGTTGGACTAATTACAGAGGGGTTGGCCTTAATAGATTTGGTGGCATTTTTGTGGCCGCTTTGGTCTGTTAGGATAACATACCACGAATCAACTGTTTCCTTGAAGCTCAATTCAGTTTTGTGCATGAGCCTGAAATTAAAAACACCCCGCCTGAACATTCCCTGGAGCCGGCCAAAGAGAAATGATTCAACTTGCACGAAGGATAGGCATGATGTGGTGCAACTGCTCGGCTCAAACCCACGTTGAATTCGTTCAAAATGGCATCATCAGTAGCATTCTCGTGTCAGCATTTGCTTCCCGCTGGTTTGTGCTCGCTTTGCCAAAACATTGCGGCATGTGCAACAACACGTAAGGGCACAATTGGCGTGAAGCTGATGTTTTGAACCTGCTGCTTTGGGAAGCTCAGAACTTTTCTGCCTGCATTCTTCCTCATAACAAGTTTACTGCAGTACAGCTGGAATATGAGATAAATATGACTGATTCTTTTGTTTTGCCCCCCTTAATAACATTGCTCGTCTAAATAGACCGGAATACCAAACACACAGGCTCAAATGAGAAAGGAGACTAGTCATTATGGAGAATATAAACATCCCACCCTCCTTCTCTTTCACATTTCTGATAAGGATCATGGGGAAGGAGAGAGAGTAGACAGCTCAACAGCGCCTTTCTTTTGCTCGCCACACACTCCCCCGTTTTCTAATTAACATTGTGCATGTTGTCAGGCTTTGTTTAATAATGCATGATTGCTATCAGCAGCAAAATCCTTTGAATGAAGCGCCACTGAATGGGAACACAATAATACCACCAGGGGCTCAGGAAGAAAGACAAGACTTTTTTCTTTCTATTGTAATAAATGTTCAATGGAGAGGATCAGTGCCACCAAATGTATGAAAGTGAAGGTGCAGAGTGCAACACAAAGCGGCCATGTTGGGGATAAAATGGGCACAGGTGGTGCCGCCTTTGAGCGAGTCCTTTCATATGGTCTGATGGAAATGCAAAGGATCATTTCAACTCATGGACCTGCTCATACATGTATTTACAAATCCACGAACACAAGCTTTCCTACCAAAAAGCTGCAGTATTTAGGCTGCATCCATTGTCAGATAACAATGCAGTTGGCTGCTGCCCCTCTGCCAGGTCTGGCAGGTGGCTCGTCTGCCCTGAGCTTATTCCGAAAGGATCTGCAGCGCAGTTTACTTGTAAAAATGAACACCACAAATCAACACCGTACATAATTGCTTTCATTTTTGGGATAAATCAAGGTTTCAGGGGCGTGATTTAGCCGTGCTTACTTTAGCTTCTCCTTGTATTTACTCGCATAGCGCAGCCTCTTGGTCGTCTCACTGGTGGTTACACAACATACAGATGGTTTTGTTTGCCTCTATCAGCGTGTGTGTATGTGTGTGTAAATGGGTGTGTGTGTGTGCATGTGTGAATAGAGAAGGGGAGGGCTGCTGACTACTGTTTCTTGTGTGCTGCCTCATGTCATGTCATTATGGAAATTCACACATTAATTAACTCAGAGGCTATCACTTTGATTTGGAGGGGCAGATGCGTGAAACAATAACCGACGGAGACAGACAGCTGTACCTGCCCGACGTATGGATTGCACAGCAGCTTCATCCCTTCATGCCCAGCTCAGGTTTTTCAGTCCACTAGATTCTAATCAAATCCACAGTCGCTACAAACACGACTCATGTGAAATTTTCTGCCCGGTGTGCTCAGATGTATGTATATGTATACGCATTTGTGTTTGTAAGTGTGTGCGTGTGTGTCGGTGGTGGTGTGCGCGGGGGATGAGATTGCCTCAAATTGATTCCCTTCGCCACACGGCCCCCGCTCTTGCGCTTGCTGCTAGCCCCGCGGCGCTTGGAGACAGGTAGTCGTGTCTATCTCCCCCCAACACAAATCGAGTGTGACAGGTGCGCTATCTTCCCGTCTTTTCTGCCATTTACAGCCCACAGAAATGAAAGAGGGAGAGCTAGGAGCGAGAAAGAGGATGATTGGTAACAGGGAAATGAGGTACTTTGTCATCATCGGGCCTACTGATTGGGCTTGGGGGGGGCTTGTTTTTCTTTTTTTTTTTTCCTTTCAGTGCATGGCGGTCAAATCTGCAGATAAACAGCCCTACGAAATATTATTTCTAGCAAAAGCATTTGCGTGCACGGTTGCTGCCTTCCTGAACAGACTGCAGAATCCCCAAACTTCAAGAGATCTGACATGTTGTGTGTTTGATCTCATGGCACATAAAGTGTCGGAAATGTCACGGTACGCAGACCGTGCACGGGTCCGCCTCCACCAGTCATCACAGCTGAAACAACAGCATTCTGCAGAACAATGCATGCCGACGAGCTAGCAGGCTAACCAGCAGTACAGTATGTCATCAAAGCTCGCTCAGATTAGCCGGGAGCCGTGTTACGAGTCGAAGACTACCGCAGAGCATCCATCACTGAGGATCAAGCTCTGGCTTAAGCAAATGGATGACA
Source organism: Chaetodon trifascialis (assembly GCF_039877785.1). Classification (NCBI taxonomy): domain Eukaryota; kingdom Metazoa; phylum Chordata; class Actinopteri; order Chaetodontiformes; family Chaetodontidae; genus Chaetodon; species Chaetodon trifascialis. The sequence continues at coordinate 10,413,799 of NC_092078.1, forward strand.
AGGGATAGAGCTGTTCTGCAGCTAATACTAGCTCACTGTATCACATTGATTTTTCACAGCCTTGTAGTGGCCCTTCGATAAAAGGTTGAAACATGAATGGCAACACTTGGCCACTCTGTCTTATAGATTTTAGTTGTTGTTTGAGCAGCACTGGATTAAATAGAAGGTGTGTGTGTGTGTGTGTGTGTGTGTGTGTGTGTGTGTGTGTGTGTGTGTGTGTGTGTGTGTGTGTGTGTGTGTGCTAAAGCTAAAATACGCCATCACTTTGTATAGGCACTTAGAGCTATTAAAGCATCAACTATGGATTAAATGAGGTGTAAATGTGCGTCAAATGAACTGGTTTTCCTGGATGTGCATATGGCAGTGCAACTAAAAGACAACATTTATATCTCGTATTGTACTTTAAAGAGAGAGACTCAAAGTCAGCAGTCTCTCAGTGGCCAAATTTACTTAAACTCCCAAGTGAACTATGAAATAGCCTTTCAGCGTTTATGAATATTTCCTGCATTTCCTGACCGTTCTTACACACAACAGAGACCCTCTTTATGTGAAACAGATATCAACACTGATCTTAGGAGGACTTAAAATGTACTCTTATTATGCAGTGTATTTAATTGGCGCTCGCCACCAAAGCTGTGAAGGCAAAATCTTATTAGTCCAGCCTTTCATCTGTGTGGTTTCTCCCTCTCTCTCTCTCGCGCTCTCTATCGCTCTCCCTCTCATGCACGCGTGCACACACATTGTGTGAAGTGACTATTCCATTTAGAGAACTGTCAGAACATACCCTGTGAGCACATCAGCCTCTTCCTATCCTCTGTCAGCTCCAGCCGAGGCTGTGTGGGGGTATGTCAGAAATGTGCAGGGATAGATAAAACCCGTGGAGCCAAACAGCTTTGTTTCATTCAGTTCCTCTCTCTCTTTTTCTCTCTTTTTTCCTCCCTCCTCACTCCCTCTCCCTCTGCCTATCCCTCCTTGCCTTGCATAGGCTGTGAATACCCTGCATCTGAGAAATCAGACCAGACTGACTCACAGGGCTCTGTGAGCCAGCGCCACCGAGGCTGCCAAAGCATGCTGGTGCCAAGCTGTCCCACCATGCACAGAGCCAGACCCACGCTGCTGCTGCCGCTGCTGCTTGTCCTGGGTCTGTTCCTCCACCTCGCCGACGCTCAAAGTAAGTGGACCGTTGGCTTTCACGTGGGCCTCAAGTGTTGTGTCCTGCTGGGTTGGGGGCGGGACGGCAAGGGTGGAACTGGTTTTGTTTCTTTTTTTTTTTTTTTTCCCCTTGAACATCATCAGACACATAAATACTTCATGGAACACATGTGCAACTGAAATACTTCATGAAGTGCATGAAACACACGTGCCGGTATGAGGTGTGACGAGTCTGCTGATAGACTGGGGTTTATCACAAAATTCAGCCCAGTAAGTGATGAATGAAACTATTGGGGAAATACAGAATCAGAAAAGTTGAGATATGAAAACAATATCAAATGTAATATAAATTGTGTTTTGCACAATGATTCTTCACTTAGATGTTTGACATTCTTTGCACAATGATCAATTTGCAAAGTTGGTAGGAAGGTATTTTTATAAATTCCTCTGAAGGTTATTAATTTTGGGGTGGGGGTAAAACCTTAAAAAACATCTGAAGGGGATCTTTAAAGCTGTGAAGTACATTTGCTAATGAAAAAAATGTCTTCAAATCATGTTGATTTCCTTGAAAATGCTGTACCAGTCAAACCTGAGCACGGCTATGGGCATGTAGGAATCTAAGTGTCATACACACACGCACACACACCTATATTTCAAAATGACTCATCTCTTCACCTCACCAAACTATCAAAACGTGTTCAAGTCCCTATTGTGCAACCGCTTTTTTCGGCTGCAAAAAAAGAAATGTGAACCAGAAATGCTCAGGCCTCAGCCAAGAATCTCATGATGAGAAGTCATTGGAATTGAGTTACTTGACATCAGACACCTGCCCACTGATGTGTGACAACAGTTTTCAAACCTCATTGAGCTCTGGTCCTGCACCACAGCATCTGCACCTCTCCCACCCTCTCTCTCTCTCTTTTTTTATACTAAGATCCATGAATCATTAGCTTCTGGAGTCACAGAGGGATGAATAAAAGTTTTATGGCTCCCTTTGCAGCGACTGAAATCCCCTCAGTTCAGCTGAATATCTCTGAATGAAGGGATCATTCACCCAAGGTCACACACAACAGAGCCACGCAAAGTGAAATTGATGGGTGAGATTTTCAACTTTGTGCTTGAGAAATGTTCCCTGCAATCTGTTCAAATGTGTTTTATTTTTCTTCTCTCCCTCTCGCCACATATGTCTCACAGCGGGGAAGAGGCAAATGGAGAAATGTTTTCTCCGTTTATCCCCCGTTTTATGTGCAGCTCTTGGATTTATTGACACAATTTAATTACGGGACCTTCCCAAAACGGCATTAACAGCCGATAAACGTTACCATTGAGGGGGCTCTTTAGTAGTTATCTTTTCCGAAACTCCCATCTTCCACAGTCTAGTGTGAATTCACAAAACAGCGTTTGATGAGAAAAAAAAAAAAACGCGATTGCCAAAACCTTCCCTCAGACAACTGTCTTGATGAAACTTCCACTCTCGCGTGTCCAGACATTCCACAGTCACATTTGAGCACCAATGTAACAAAAACCTGCACAAGTGCAGTCAGCAGCCCCTGAATCTTGACGCCTCTGTGCTCACCACCCCCCCCCCCCCCCCCCACCTCAACAAAGCCCTCCCCATTCAGCTCCTTCCTTTCGCTGTCTGGCTGTGAGCAGCTGCTGCTACCTCATACCCTACTTAGACAGCTGTGCTGGGTCATCATCTCGAAGCCAAAACAAACTTATCGTGAGGTAGCCACAGTGGCTGTCTGTTAATGACTGAGGGTGTGTGTGGGAGTCGGGGAGGTCACGGGGATGAGGTGCATGCCCTGTCTGCAACCGAGGCAAGGCTGCAAGTGTGTGTTCGTAGGAAGAGCCGCTCCAGGCAGCGCATATTAGCCCGGGGATTTATATTTGCTCCACTCTGCTCCTGCGCCGCCTGATCTCCCACATGCCCGTGTTTGTTCTTCCCTTTCCCAACTCCCCTCTATTGTTTTTCCACTTAATCGCTCTCTTGCCAATTTTCTCCTCATTTCTTATTTGGGCTTTTTTTTTTTTTCGCCTGCGTCTTTGTCTTCTCCCCACCTTCTCTCCTCGCCGTTTGGAAGCGGTGCAATAGCCCCTTCCAGCGACTGAGAAGCTCCTTAATTTCCTGCACATGCATAACCAGCCCAGACACTCTGGGGCTCTCTCCCCATCTGCGGTGCGCACCGAGGACCAAAAAGACCTCTGTTCAGTTTGGTCTGCTCCAGACTAACCCCCAGCACCAGAAATGCGGCTGCTTTTCCGAAGGGAGAGCTGCCCTCTGTTGGTGCTCTGGATCTATTTGGGTGTGAGCTAGTAGCCTCCGGCTGTGGAGATGGTGGAGGATATGAGACACACGAGAGCAGAAAATGGCTGAGTCGGCCTGCTCAACAGATGGCACGATCCTCGGAGCCAGTCCTGCTCACCACCCCACACGGTGGACACAGCAGCCCCCTCTCAAGAAAAATACCAATCAGGCCCCCCTAATAAACACGCACTGCAGTTAATGTGTCAGTAGGAGTGCTACCAAATTTGTTTCTTTCTGCAAATGTTTCCCAGCGAGACCTGGATGTAACTGAGAAGAACATGGAGGATGCAAGAATGATCTCAGAGGATTGTGTAGCTACATTCCTCTGTTTGGTCTGTTGGTTTGTTATTGTTTCGTCTTTGGCCTTCTCTCTCTGTTGCTCGCTCTCGTTTTCTCCTTCACCCCGTCCCCCTCGCTCTTCAAATGCAGCCCAATTAATTTGTGTGGCAAATTGGGCTTGGCAATAGCTTGAAAGAAGGGCATAATTGTCCCCGGTGAGCCAAGGGGACACAGCGCGAGAGAGGAAGAGCAGGGAGGCAACAAACAATTCCTCTGTGTCTTTTGCTGAACAGTAATACATTAAAAAAAAAAGGAAGCTGGAAGCATTTAAAATCTCCACCTGGGCAGGGATGAAAACTTTGGTGTGGGCATTCACACCAAACAACTTAGCCGCTCATTAACTCGACGGATTGTTTCATGAGGCGGAAGCAAAAACAAGCCTGGTGTTAGAGGTCAGAATGTGTCTCATTGTGAGCATCTCCAAAGTTCCCCCCTGGATTCACTGAGTGATTGAGCTACAGCGAACACACACACACACACCAGCAGCAGCTCAACTAAAAATTGCTGACTGTTTTAGGATTTTTTTTCTCTCTCTCTCTCTCTCAAATGATTGAAAATATGCTGAGCTACATCTGTATGGAAAACCCGCTTACAAAACACGCACACACTCTCCCCCATGCTGTGTTGGACCGTGTCAAACCCTGGACCTAATGGTGTTTTAATTGATTCCTCCCATTGCTGGTGGATGGCATGGTGAGTCCCAGCGAGCCAGTACGCTCCTCTTTAGCACGTCAAATCAGTATTGACAGATCTCCTCCAGCCTCTCTAAACATTAAGACGTTAACACCCAAACCTCACCTCTCTCTCGCGCACACGCACGCGGCATCAAATGCATGTGCAATCCTTTTCCAGCCAGCCATCAAGGGTGAACCACGCAGGACGAAAACAGCAAATTGTCTTATCGATGCGACACTTCTTTTGAGCCATTGTAGTGTGCAAAAAGCAAGGTGGGGGGAGGATGGGAGCGAAATTACTCACACCGCAAACAACATAAACATGGTCATGTCTTAATGTCTGTGAAATAATCAGAGGAGAAACGTTTTCTCTCTTAAGACACCGAGTGAAAATTGGACTCCGGCGCTGTTTTTGTGAGAGCAACCGTTTTCCCATATGTTCACTATAAGTTACACGTTTATGATCCAAGAGCGTCCACTGCTCTATGAGGAGTAATTTGTTTGGCAGCGCTGCGGTAACAATCCAACAGCATCTGCCAGTGTCACAGTCCTTTTGATAGTATTTTGTGGGCGGAATGCTGATGATCATCACTATGATTTGCCGACGTGTTTGTATATCTAAACATTAAAAAAAAATAAATAAATAAGGGAGATGCATGCATACAGAGACACATCACCATTCCCATAAACACTTGATGTTGTCTTGTGATGCAATAGGAGCTAATTCAGACACACAGATGAACGGAGAAGTCTCAAATACACGCACATTCGCATGCACGCACACCCCCTAACCAGGATCACCTTGCAGGAAGTCCGAAAGCTAATGATATTCTATTCCCCAGATGACATCAGGCTGTAATATGTGTGTTTTCTGCATGCCTGGCCTAATATGAATTATTGTAAAATAGTGTTGTATTTGCATATGAGCTTCCGGGCTGTACTGAAATTAGCATTTTTACAACAGCTCAAATTAAATCCCTCTGCTTAATTTGCCTGCATGCTAATTTGATTTAAATTGAGTCTATCCCATTCCCTTTTACACTCATACCCACACAGTGCTAACATACAAGCCATGCACACACAGTAACTCAAGCACATACACACATATGAATGCACAGTATGTACTCTTAAGAGCCCCCCCCCCCCCACACACACACACACACACACACACTGCTACATGTTTGTGCATCCACATAAAATGACATTAAAGCCAGAGGAGGACGGAACCTCGTAGCCGGTTTTGATCCAACTTTAAATCACTGTAATTCCCCCAGTCTACCGCCTCGTTCATCATTCTGCCGGACACTGCTCAAGTGGAAATCTCATTGTTGGCTCCACTCGTTCATTTCAAAACGTGTGTTAGTGCAGTGCATCTTCACAAAAACAGCATCAACATCGACGGGAGCACGCGTCGTGTTCACACTTCAAATAAATGCGGTGAAAACACCTTCGCTGAGAGTGCCAGCACTTAATTAGCATCTCGTTGTCTGGATGAAGACCTTGTGACGAGACTGGGAATCTGAGATAAAACAATGTTATCTGTGCCATGCAAGATGCTTCTTGCTCGCAGGTTGAACTAAAAGAGTAAGGAGTCATTATCATTTTCTGAGGCTGAAAATGCTTGAACCAAATCCTTGTCAACAATGTGTGCTGCAATTATGTTTAAAGGCTGTATCAGGTCCATTATTAACTCCATGAATGCCGATTTCTTTGGCAACGACGCCCAAGTGTATTATTTAAGGCCATTAGCCTCATCTATGGATCGCAGTCATTTTGCTTTGCACTTAGACCACAGAATCACACAAAAGCCAAGCAATTTTCACCACACTCCTGACCCTCCCACTCTCAAGAAAAGCAGATAATCACATACAATATGGAGATGTTGTACAGGCCCAGATGCAGGTAATTAAAGGCTAGTGCACTTAGATCTCCAAGACACATTGACTTGAAAATGGTGGGGCAATTTAAGCATGCTGTACCATTCATGTCACAGAGTGGGAATATTGACAGAACAAAAGCACCATAATCCAAATTGTAAATCCATTGGAGTGGCAATCAAGCATCTCCCAGAAAAGCCTTTCTCTATATCCATACCTCTACATGAAATGACTGGGTGTGTCATACTGTGAAATTGTATGGATTTCAGTCAGCCTGGCACCTCCTTATCTGTCCTTTGAGCATTTAAGGTGCCAAAAAAAACCCAACAGAGGACCATGTTAACGCAGTGCACCAGACTGAGTCTCTATACTTACACAGCCTCTTTCTCTCGCACGCACACTCTCACACAAAGGGTACCTTGTAGCATGCCTTTGAAGCTGGGATCAGCCGGTGAGCTGAGCACAATGCCAGCTGTTTTGCATCTGCTGGGCTTACACTTGGCATGATTCTGGCCTTGCTGGCATATGTACTAAATCTGATCACCCTTCATGCGCTATGCCAGTGAACTGTATAACAATGCAGGTGTTTCATGACATTGCCCCAGTGACAGTGCAATTAATAGATTGATGCTGTAGCTGCAGTAATGGGATTACTGGACCAGTCAAGTCTGAAATACACCAGCGTTGCCTGCGCAGATGATGTTTTACTGCAGCATGCAGTTGGAACAATGAAGAGCGGGAGTACATCATCTGCACTTGGCGGCAACCTCAGACGAGGAAGTCACGCTAAAACATAAACCGGATGCTCAGAGATGATGGCAGTCTGCGGCATTCACCAAGATATGAACCCAAGAACTAGTCTGTATTTTGTACACCACAAGGAGGACACTAGGGAGCGCAGTGGTCGACGTACAGCGTGAGAGAGCCAGGATTTCTCTTGAAAACACTGTAAAAGGAACCACCTGGTTATTGCTGAATGCACCGCTTTGCTTGAGGGTTTTTGTGTGTTTGGAGGGAAGGAATGTGTTATTGTGCTTTTTTAATTTTACATAACAGTTTATATTCTAAAAGCCTTTATTGAATAACACACCTCAGGATTCATGCATCTGTGTGTGTGTGTGCGGTCGTGCACGTGAGCTCGAGTGGGTAACGCCTGGCCGTAGGCTGGAGCTTTGGTCTCACTCCAGGGGTCCTCAGAGTGCGACACATAGCACTGATCTCCGCGCAGCACATTTGTGTGCCTGTGGGGTATGTTGAGAATCTGCGCTGGGGTTAATGGTCTAAACCATTCATCTCCATGGAGCGCCTCGGGGCAATCTCTCACTCCCAGCCAGAGAGCTTACATCCCCACCTTCTTACCTACAGCACTCTCCAATGCTTGACGCCGATTGGGAATCTTTATGCCCTAAGCTCCGCTTGTCAAAGTTGATTTACATTCAGCGGAGTGATGGAGTGAGTGCTCAAAGTCTGTCTTAGGAGAGGCGTCGTTTTCACCTAACACTCTCTCACACACCACATCTGTCACTATTTTTTGTCCCTCCGCTCTCTCACTTGTTTGTTTGCTCGCTCGCTCGTTACCTCGAACGCTCGCCGGCTTGCGCTCGGCTCTCTCTTTGGCTTCTCTGCACCACCGAGTGAGTCATGCCGTTTGAGGAGCTGAGATTTATTGTGACACACGGCTTTAGTGTGGTTTATTAGTTATGGCAAATGAGAGTGAAAGCTTCCATTGCGAGGTGAAAATGCTCTCACGCCACAGCCAGACCAATGGGCTTTCTCCAGTCGAAACGGAGCCAAGCCCTCGTTTCTAATGGTGCAGCCCGTGCTCTAAGTGGCCATCTCATCACACCGTGGAACATGGAATATGCGTTCCCACACACACACATACATGTACGCACAATTACAGATGGGTCCCAGGACATTTATGAGGTGTTTATACAGCATCCATCATAACATCCATGAGCAGTCTGTTTCCCCTTAGCTTTTAATACTCCCTTGGTGCCGTCTTTCATGTCATTCATCATTCTCTCATCAAGTAATTAATTACCACAATCCTCTCCATCACTTGAGTCATGATGAAGGATATTTAAAGTTAAGTGTAGTTAATTAATGTACAACAGAGAGGTAGGATGACAGTGAAATCTGGAGTGGTGGTATGCCTCTAAAGGTAAAACCTTCAGCCCCCCCTCCAATCTTTAAGGCAAACGCGCAGTTTAACATATTTCGTCGCAAACTTTTACTCGTCTCAAGGAGTTTGATCTCCATCAGTCGTTACGCAGTCGTCCGTTAATCCACTCATCTCTCCACTTTTATCTCACCCTCAGTGTGATAGTTAGCGCAAGAAAGCACATATGGAGGGATGTGGGGGAAGAGGGGACAGGGCTGTTGAGCAGACGCGATGATGTCAGGATTTATGCCTACATGGATTTCTTTAAGTACACCTTCCAAATAAGATTTTCCCACCCTCCTTCTCTGCGTGCCCCTCGGAGAGAGGAAAAATAACACATGATTGCAGAGTCTCGAAAAGATTCCTTCTCAGTTCCTCAATCTCCCTCCCGCCACTGCCTGGCAAAGACAGAAATTTCACACCGCCTGATCTTATGCCTCTCATTACACGGCGCGATTTAATTGGCTGTGTTTTTCCCCTGTTGTGATTATTCAAGGTGAGGTGTCCAAGGAAAGTATAAGCTGTAGTTTTGTCATAAAGTCCCACAGGGGCAGCCTTTTTTTGTGTGTGTGGGTCTTTGGCCAAGTTATGTCGCCAAGTGCCTCTGAAAGGGCAACTTATTTGCCTTGAAATGCACATAAAAATAAGATAATGAAAATATTATGATCTAAGGCAATGGCTTGTAATTATAAACAAGTGGTAGTGTGCACAGCCCTGCATGCATATACAATAAAATCCATTTTATTGTGCACACTCCAACACATACAGTATCTAGTATATTCCTCAGGCACACAGTGTATGCTCGCGGTAGCAGCTATGCACTGTTGGGCCAATATTTGGTCTGAGCAGTATACATGTATAAAAATAGTATTGTGCTCTCCACACACATATTGGACACCTAATGGAACCAAGAGATGGACAACATGGCATATCTGTAATAATATGCTTTCATTCTCCATTACTGGCAAAGAGCACCACTGATCAGATGGTCTGGAAAATCCACTTTGACCTTTGCTAAAAATAACCATATTGTATGATGTCTGCCTCAGGAATGTGCTGTAAATACAGTATACACATGACAGCTTTGTTTAAGACAGGCGCAGTGCTTCATTAGACCTAAATGAATGAATACAAATCAATTACAGGTGAGAGGAAGAGCTCAGATTGACTAACACTCAGAGTGTAAGCCACCCAAAATTTATAATCTCACAATACCATGAGCACACTGTGAGATTAGGAGCAGGTAGATTGAACAGAAAGTGAAACATGGGCAAGAAAGAGCTTAGATAGATACCAACTAAAAGAACGGATGGATTGACTTTCAAAGGCGTTTTAACGAGGTGATAGGAAGGAAGAGAAAGCTAATATACTGTGAGTTACAGGGATTTATTCCATGTTTCTTCACTGCTCAGTCACAACTCTTTCTTTCTTTTTTCCCCCAACAAAGCTCAAAGATAATTTCCAAGAAGTAATCCCGCAGCCTACAACTTTAATCCTACAGATATGATTAGGTTCTTGACATCTTATGAAATTATCTCAACCGTTTCTTTTAAGGATCTGAAATTTGGTAATGAAAGTCAAAGGTAAACAGATTAAAGATATTGCATTTGGGATTGAATGTCACTTTTTGATCTTATTTCAAGTCTCTTGTCACACGCAATAAAAAAAAAAAAAAAAAAAAGTCAACTTTTATCTAGAAAGTGTCAGTCATTAAGTCTCACTTCAGCCAACTTCTATCAAAGCTGGGAGTCAACATTTCAAGGCAACATGAATTAAGTGAGTTTTTATTGTGTGTGCACAAAGGGAAGCACTTTGGCTTGTGGTACTATTGGCTTGTGGTGTTATTATTATTATAGCAAATGGAAACTGCAGCATTATGGGGAAAAAATGAAAGAGTAATGCAGGTTTATAATGTGTGCTGGGCAAGAAAAAAGTGAGCTGAAAATGCAATCTTATGTTAAAATCATAATCCATTGCAACAGAAAGTAAGGCAATAAGCAGTGAAAATAACCCCGGTCTAGGCAACTTAGTAGTAATCAATTGGTTGCGTAGTGACTAAAGCGATTCAGGGATGGAGACGGGAGTCACAATAATAGCAAACAAAAAAGCAAAACAGAACCATGAGAGGGTATTCTTATCTCAAGATGACTGCTATCTCGTGGAAGACAGCCACTTTTGTTTTGCCATGCCTCATTGTGTGGCGCCTTTGAAATCCACAAGGGCCTGTTACACAGCATTCATTTTGTTTCATCACTCACACAAAGGCTTGACTGACATTATTTGAGATAGTTTGTTTCAGGTACAATGAGAGTAATTATTCAGGCTGCATTGAGGACTGAAAGAGTACCAGCAGAAAGTAAGCAATATTATTGGCAATGATAGAATATTACAGCAAATTTGGGAATAAAATCTATACAAATAACTGCAGCTTTTTTGTCATTCATTGCTCGATTTTCATGCATCATGCAGGGGCTCCTTGAGCTTTGCTGGTGAATTTCAGAATTTGAGTAGCACTGGTCGTATCTTTGGCCAAGGTTGCTTGTGGTACCAGCATTAGAACAAAACATTTGGGTTTTTGTTGGTTAATAAGCAAAAATCTAAATCACAGTGGCACTAAACCTTGCAGGCCGCCCACAGCACTCCTGCATTCCTAGAAAGTCAACAACTACAGTTTTTCAGTTTAGACATATCTAGTTCTTTTTATTCTTCCCCTGATGTATTCTGGTAGTCGAGTCGGTGTCCATCACTGAGGAGCTGTGCTCTTAGTCATGCATGCAGAGAGGTGCGTTCCTGTTTACTGCAGCTCTGCTACTGTCCCCTGCTGCCCCGCTCCCCCCCCCCCCCCCCCCACACACACACACAGGGTTTCTCGGAAGCCAGATCTATCCACCCGGTCACTGCTCTACATCTGTACAAGATCTGGAAATATTGATTAGGTGATAATTAAATTGTCCATCCCAGCTTGATATGGATTAATAATTGCCCACTAATGCCCTCCTGACATTTTGCTGTATTGACTCGATACTGTTTGCAGCGGTGCGCCGATAATTATGACGCTTGGCATTCTTCATTTTGTCCCTAATGAGACCAATCAGAGTTGGCTCGACTTTTGCCTAAGAATTAGAAAGGAGTGAGAAGGAAGGATAGATTTTCTCTTAGGGACCATTATTCAGTGCTTTTGGCCTTATCACGGAGATATTTCCTCGTCTTACCGGAGCGTTTCTTTTCTTGCGCTCCTCCTTTCTTGATGTGCGATTAGCGCTTTGTCAGAATCGGGATGAGCTGCCATGCTATGTTGGTCCAAATCACGTAAAGAGGACGTGTTTGGACAAACAGCACCACTAGGAGTACTATAAATACTGAGATGAGAAGGTGGCATGGGCGTAGTGCCACATCACTGCTTCGACTTCCTCGCTACCATCTGTGAGTGTTCCTCCTCTGGCATTCTCACAAAGGCCTTTTGTGCATTTTTCCCCTTTGTCCCTGTTTGCGAGGTTTAATTAGGTTATTTACTTGAGCCTCGTCTCCCAGTGTTTCATTTTAGTGGGCATTGCAGATAGGACTTCACACAGGGCAGGGGCAGATAAAAAGTTAGGACAAAAGATGATAAATGTCGCAAGTGGGGACCGGAATGCAATCTGGCCGCCACGATGCAGAGATGCTCTAATGGTTTCCCAGCAAGGAAGGGGGAAGGCACTGTCGAGATGGCAACGTGATAAATGGTTCTGGGATGGCTGTAAGGACTGTAGGCAAGACAAAGAAAAAGAAAAGAGTCATGGAAGGAGGAAAAAACAAAGATGACCACAAAATGGAATCTAATTAATCTGGACTTGGTTCCCCCTCCTGACAAATTCAGTGCAGGAGAAGAAGAGGAAGGGAAATTGTTTTTTAGGGATGTGTTCAGACCCCCCCCCCCACCATTCCACTTTCCTCCCAGGTTGAAAAGGCAAAGGGACGTATGGGTTCTGACAATGCTCCTGCACCTGTGGAATGATTAATGACGGCGGACTCGCCTTACACGCTGCAGAGTATCTGCTCCGAAAACACACCAAGGAGAGCTCTGCTATAAACATCATTCGTCTGCTGTTTACGGCACATTACACAAATGTAGAGTCTTTCTAAAGAAGACAATAATCACCGTGGGCCTTTTTTCTTTTTTTCTTTCACTTTCATATACGATGCTGATTTTTTTGTACTATATTAAACTCCCAGATGGGTTTCACATCAGGTAGAATGATTCATAAAGGATTCGTGTAAGTTTCAATTGAACTGTAAATACTGACGGTAATGTACAAAAGAGACGGATAAAAAAGAGAAGAATGGAAAGAAAGCCTCTCATGCAAGATGAATGAGTGGATAAACACTACGTTTGTGCATATATCTGATTCAATGAGATGTACATTGAAGTGATGGAAGCTAATTTGCATTAAAGTTTTCCTCACATGCAGAAGGCTCTGCTAGTCTGAGAAACGTATGGATGCAGTCAGTAACTTTGACTGTTAATGGCACACAGAGGGAACGCTTTATATTCTTATCTGATGGATTTCAATGCTCTGCGTTATGATTCAGATAACTGGCATTTCAAGCCATGGTAAGGGACACTAATTCATGGGCTCAGTGCTGTGGCGAAGTGCCTCTATGTCATTTTGACCCTCTTAAAGCTGAAAAAAAAAATCAGTCACTTTGTGTTTCCTTTATGTGCTCAAGTGCACAGATTTTATGGAATATTCATGGAGTTAACAATCATGCTGAGTCAATGTGCTGGCTGACTATTTAACCTTTAATCTATGTGAGAAAAACGGATGAAGTCATTACTTACTGAGGACCGTCGTACCTTGTGGCATTTTGTGACAATGTCATTGGCTTTTTAGTCTCTCTTCCTCGCAGTTTCACTACTCCACATTAAAAGCCAATCGCTCCAGCCATTACTCACAGTTGTGCTTTTGGAATAATTCAGATCACAGTGGAAAAAGGCGTTGTAGATAGATCGGTCTTTATACTTCTGTCCTATAACTGGGCTGATTTATGATCTGAATGACACTCTCCCGTCATAAGTACACCAGTACATTGACCAGACCTATAATTAAGTATATCGTCTGTACAGTATTTCTATTCGCACGCTTATGTACATATACTTAATGCACACAAAAACCACACACATTCACTCTCCCAGTGGACTAGAGCCCATTACTGCTGGCAAACATTTGCTCTCGAGGCCGGCGCCTTTGTGTACCCTCCCGCTCTGTCAACTGAGGCTCAGTTTGGCAAAAGGTGAAAAAGAGAAGCGCAACTAACTCCATCAGTCCAAAGGCCACATCTCCGGTCCCCGACAGACGTGTAGCCTAAGGAGTCTCTTCATCTTTAAGAATCCATCCCTTTTTCACCCAGCCTCTGAGAAAACATGGTACCATATTCCATTAAATCACTAATAGCAGCACAATTGGAAAAATATACATGAGTATACATTATATATGTATATATTCTTGTCTATACAGGATTCTCATGAAGCCATCAGCAGTTCCTAGTATTAGGCTCCTATTTGTTTTTGTCAGTCACTTCTAAGCAATTTCAATCGTCATATGTGGTTCTCCGAACTCGCTTTCATAAATTTCCTGCCGGATTTCCATCCACGAAAGGTCCCGATTGTGTTTGTTTGAATCAGTTCGAACATGACGCAAATATTTCCAAGGTCGAATCAGCATTTTAAAAGCAGGATTTCAACAGAAAGCAGAGGCCATTTTCAAAAATGTTCTGAGTTTGTGGGATACTTCTGTGGTACATTTCCACTTTTCTTCTCGCAGGTTGATCAATATAATGAATATGAATACACCTTCAAACTGTGGCTCGAAAGCCCAGTGTCGAGTAACGCCCACACACTGTAAACAGACAGACACATGCACAGAGTCAGCCTCTTTACACTGCTCGACTCATCTCCCGATGAATCATCCCCACATCTACGCACATCAAGAAAGAGAAAAAAGTGATCTGAAGCACTTAATTTCACTGGATTATTTTAATTATGTCCCCCGGGGCTCATTGTTTTTTGCTCCTGGGGTGACATTGCACTGTTTGCTTCCAAGTGGAAACCAGTCTGACCCTGATACCACCCACCCTCATTTGTTTCCCATCTGTAGCTCTTCAAAGACATAACCAAACACACACGCACACAAGCACGCACACACACACACACACACACAAAGTTGAACCATTTCTTCAGGGGTTTGCAATTAAGAATTCAAAGACCTCAACTTAGATTTACTGCATCTGGTTTAGTATGAGACATATTAATAATGTGTAGCTGACAAAAACAACCCACTGATACACAGCTAATGTGTTATCCTGCAGTATTGCATGCCACTCATTTAATGTGAAACAAACTAATGAAAACTAATTAAAAATGAGAGTATCATTAAGAACAATCGTTTCAATTTAATTAATTTGGACAATTGTACAGCATTTTGACATATATTATAACAAATGCAGCAGCTTAGAGGCAATATTTGACCACAAAAAAATGATTCTTTGTAATTAATGCCTTTATGAAATGTTGACTGAGATAAAATCAATTTAACCAGGGAGGCAGAAAGTTGACGTATGAAATTGTGCAGCGGCAGCAATACCAGCATTTATCGCACACACTGTGTAAGACATTAAGCTGCTTCAGTCATTACAATTATTGCACCAGTATCTGTTTAAAGCTAGCATGTAAAGCTAGTGGCTCAAGGTTACAGTATCACAATTGTACAATACCGCTCCTTCAGCTAATCACTTGCACTCAATAGTACAGTGTCAATGCTTTAATGCCCCAGTATTCCCACAGATCCACACCCGCTGTTGGCTTCAAAGAGGAAAAGATGATTTTTATGTCAAAAACGTTTTAATTGTGGCCATTTTTCTTCCTGTCGTTCACATGCAATGCTCTTCCTTCACTGCTGCATAAAATTAGTGGCCTGTGAAAGGTCACTTTGGTCCTTGACTGACTGTTTGTGGGACCTCCCTTGCATATTCTTTGTCCCAGTAATGGGTTTTTGGTGTGAGGGTAGCCATGACTGCAGCTGGGTGCACAGAGCAGGGTTTTTTAGAAACTACATTTTAAGTTTCAGATTTTTACATCATCTATTATATTTATTTCCAATAGATTTGTAAAAATTTGAGGGTGTGAAAACTGGTAGAAAGTGCTGGTTAGATGTGGGGAAAATCAGACTTAAAGGCCTATACATTTGTCCCAAAATGCTTAATTTCGGTGGAGCCTGGTTTGCTGAACTTGAGCTGCGAAAAAGGAAGCCATTTGTCATCAAGTATGATTGCTGGAGCACGAGCTAGTTTGCCTGCGAGCGCCTGAGAAAACACAGTGCAGGGAATGTGTCACCTCTTCGGGGCCTGACAACTGGCATCCATCGGAAATGGCTTGGCACGATTTATCCATAAAATTAGAGTCTGTTTAAATATACAATGTCGAACCCCTGGAATGATTTGCTACATAATCCATCTCTGCTCCCATGGAGACAAATATGAGGCAAGCTTTTCCGCTCCGTGGTCGAGGGCAAAGACAATTATGTGAAGTTTATGCTGTAAAGAAATAGGGCAGGCCCGAGCGTACTGTAATTCTCTTTTGAAAAGAGCCAGTCAAATGTGTTGCTTATTTGATTTCCCATTCCACTTTTGCCATCCGTACCTTTTGATTTCTGCTAAATGTAGCGGAAAGCCGGCAGCTTTGCAGATTATCATCTGCGTGTGTCGTCATGGTGATATTTCCTTATCAATCTCACGTGAAATGTACATCACATGTGTGGCAGAAGCATCAGAATGACACGCAGTCGTGTCCTCTTATTATCTACACACGTTATTACATTGGCAGTAAGCTGACATGGCCCAAGAATGTTTATCACTTTCGCCATTTTTAACATCACAAGTCTGTGCAGCCCCAGTGTGATAACTACTGGCCATTTTGCTGCAGCACTGCCATTTAATGAATCGTTCCATTGCCTTGTGGATAACAGAATGAGCGAATGGCTTTCTGTGTTAGTGGCTGCCACTGCCTATCCTATCAGATAATTAACTTTTTGCAAATAGACTGCACTGACTACCAAACAGAGTAAGCCTGCACAATTAGAATTACTTATCTATGTTCTCTCTTTTTTCCAGGCGTCGGAGGAAAAACAAACAAGACAAACAAATCTAAATTTCATACTTCTTGCTCAACTGTTTTTTCCTCAAATGGTCGCACACGAATTGGCCACAGATTTGTGTATTCACACACAAATGAACAAGTAATGAATGAGGGGAGATGAAAATTGAGTTTTATTGAAATTGAAGCCTGTGTATTATTTTGCATCTGCGTTTGACAACCCCAGCCCAGATGTTCAGAATTCTCCGACAGGAGGGTCTAGTGTTTTCCATCTCCCTCCCCCTCCTCTCTAGTCTTTTTTTCCCCTCTCTCTCTGGTGGCTGGTCTTGCGCCGACAGTGGCGCAATTCAATATTTATATGTTTCCTTCTGTTTGGTTTCCACCGCAAAGGGAGGTGGGCTTTCATGTGTCTGATTTGCCACAGCAGCGTTTCAGTTCCAGCTTTTAAAGCGTTGGGGGCCGTTTGAACAAAGCCATCTGTTTGAGTGGGCCGTTTTATTAAGTGACAAACTGGATCCCTCTACCTCGCTAATGTGTCCCGTGGGAGACGGCGGTGGCTTGTGTGTGTGCGTGTGTGTGCGTGTCTGGTAGAGAGACAGACACAGGAAGACAGAGAGAGGTAGAGAGGGTACAAGATTTCCTCTGCAAACATTGTAATATAGCACAGAGGGGACTACATCACCGATGTACCTGTCATTGCACAACTGAGAGGGTTTTGCTTTTATGAATCTACAGTGATATTTGAATAAGGGAGCCTTTCATTTTCCATCTTATCCCATGAAACACAAACTAAGAAGCTCAGCACTGCTCCATAAATAACCCTTTATATATATTTCATGGACCCTTGCAGAATTTTCTATTGTCCCACACCCCCCAATTTATTAATGTTGTTCTTCCATTTGCAATGTTTGCTCCATCCAACGAGAATATTCTAACACCCTTGAGAGAGTGTGTCTGTGCAGGCATGCATGTGTGCATGATAGGTTGTGCTTGTGCACCTCTGGAGCCCCCCCCCCCCCCCCCCCCCACACACACACACACACACACACACACCGTCTTGTCATAGAATCTGTCAGTGCATTGAATGTGGGACAAGAGCATTAGCCATTCTTTTTGAAGCTGTTGCTGTTGTCTGTGCAAAAGTGCCCTAACTCCTGCAGAGCTATAGCCAGAAGCTCAGACCTTGCGTAGCTGTGCCACTGAGCATGAGTTATACACACATAGTGGGGTTCACAAAGTCCCATTGGAATATGATTTTTGCAACCTTAGTCATTGGGCTGAATATTTGGCAAGGAGAATGCGCTGGTGAGTTGTGTATTACAGTGCATGCTGCACTCTTCCTGCCTTTGAAGCCACGCTGTAAGTGATGATATGCATTTATTTATTTATTCACGGGAGACTATCTGCAGCTTATGAGCCACATAAGAGACCCTGACCCTATCACAGAATGGACCTGCAGCCCTAATATCTATATGCAGTCTCAATATTAATGTGTCATTAAGCTGCATTCTTGTGTATTCTATTGAATTAGTTTTACATAATGACTGTTATGAATTTTGCTTAGAGAGCATCTTTAAGCTTGTGGTGGTGGGGGGGTGGGGGTAGTGCAGGAGAAGGCTTGTATTATGAACTTCATTATGTGTGACAAGCAGCACAATATTGATGGAGGAGCGGGTCCCCATCATTGCACTGCATTAAAACCTCTGCAGTGAATTAATGTACTATTCCTGATCCAGTAATTAACAATCATTCGGGGGCCATATCCCTTTTCAAGTAATCACTAATTGCAATAAGAATTTCAGTTTCCATTTAAGGCAAGATTACCGATGAGCATGCAATGCAAATCAGCCAACAGTTCTAATTAAGCTCCAATTCCTTTTCTTTCCTTCCGCCTAGACCCTTTGTGAGCACATACAATGTGGAGTTTGTTTCCTCGGCATTACAAAAGACAAATTTTTATCATAATGCTGCAGATAGAGAGCTGTGTACTGCCCCAAGAAAATGGTTTATGCTTGTGTTTGTGCCATTGATTAGTATGTGAGGTTTATCTTCCCTCCCTTTTTTTCAATTTCTTTTTTTTTTCTTGCATTGTTTATCTCTGTTTGTGTGTCTGCATTACTGCAGTCTGTTTTCTTTCTGGCATGGGGTCAGATGTTTCTGAACACTGTATAGACAGTTAATTAATCCATTGAGGGTGTTGCTTTATAAACCATGGAACTGCATTCACAACCACCAACATGCCCATCCCTCTGCACCCTTCTTCATTTAAATACCATGATCACAATATTGCTGCAATGGACTTTCAGAATACTTAAAGGATTTCATAAAAGCAAATGTCCAGGGTGCATATACCGCATGCAACACTTTAACCCTCTCCCAACATTAGCCACCCCTTTCAGTCCAATTTGCGCCACTTGCTACCATTGTGACAATTCATCAATATCTCAGAACTGAAATGCTGCGGCTTAAAGATGTCGAATGAGGTTAATGGCATCTTTAAACGCTCCTTTCTTCCACCCGTATGTCCAAATGGAGCAGGGTATTTGCAGACTGCCACCCAGTGTGTTAGGATTAATTATCGCTCTCCACAACCCCACCTCACCCGGCAAGTTAAAGATTCAGAGAGGAAATGGCCCCTTTCATGCAAATGAAATTGAATATGTCAGTCAGTATAATTGTGAAAACCAAGCCATCTTGGACTGGTGTCTGTGCCGAATAGAGGTTCCAACTGAAAGTGGGTTTATTAATGTTCTTCTCTCCACTCTTTGATTCATGCTCTTTAATGGCTTGGCAGATCAAACTTTAGTCTATAGCGGAATCCTGATGACTTGAAATGTTTTCGCCATTATGAATGAAAGCCAGACTGATCTATTTGAGAACAGCATTTAAATGCAATGTTTGGCTGCGAGTTAAGCCAATATCAAACAAACTTGTAATGAATGCAGATCCACAAGATGCTCTGAACCCAGCTATCTGCTAAGTTCAGCATGACGATAGAAAAAAAGGATATCAGCCCCAGTCCTCAGTTCCACGGTCAGGGTTAGAGTGTGGCCCTGCAACAGGTACTCAACCTAAAATCTACAGAGCAGAACCTTTTAATTCACAGCTGATTCAACCTGACAAATACCAAAACAGGTGATGTAATATGTGCAGTTTAGATACATGGTGTTTTAAAAAGTTTCGCTTTCTGGATCATTTCAGGATTTTGTTTAACGTTCTGCTCTGTTTACTGACCATTTCTGTTTAGGAATTAGCTTTTCCTGACTTTCAGTTAGTTTTAAGTTCAGAAGGCAATTCCCATTTGGTTTATAGTTTTAGGGTCAGAGTTTGGGTTAATTGGGGAGAAAAAAAAAAATCAAACTTTCAGGGCATTTCGATTTTAGGTCAAGCACCCTCTAGCTGTCCTTTTGTTCGACATCCAGCACCTCCAGAGAGGTGCTGCCTCTCTTCTGCTCTGACCACAGTCCACAGCAAAGCAGAGCCGTTTAACTACTGTTCCCTTCCCACGCTGCACTTCTGGTATCACTGGCTTTGTTTCGGACATGTCTTTGTCACATTTAATAGAGCTTTATGTGGCTGCACCTGTGTGATGCTGGAAAACGACCTGATTTATTGATCATTTTATTAAAATGGTAGCTTTAAAAGACCTTGGAAAGAAGCAAAATGATAAGGATAGCATCAAGTAGCAGCAACAGTAAAAAAAATCTTGTTCTATCTTTGTACCGCCCACGTCGTTGAAGGCTTCCAATTTCCATTTATGTCTATCCATTAAAAAAATCTATACTTCCAGTCATGAAACAGTCTGCCCCCTCAGCCCTGTGGACACGGGTGTTCACAAGAGTAAAGACTTTCAGTCAGCCACCAAATTATTAACATGGCGTTGATCCATGGAAAACAGAACAAGGGGATGCTATGAAGAGCTTCTTCCTTCCCAGTGGCAGCGAATGTGAACAAGGTTACATAATGACCTGAAGGGAGAGCAGACACAGGCCTGTTTTGCGTGGTGACGGGCTTTACACTTCATTTGTTTGCTAGTGACAGCTTAGCACTTGATTAACAGGTGCCAAGCCACGCTATTAATTCACCTAGATCATAGTTACCATTCAAAGGAAATGACACCATGCAGCAGAGGTAACAGGAGCTTTTACCGGATGGCAGTTCTCCCAATTGAGACTCTTTGTGGAAAAAGTTGTGATTACAGGCAAACACCTGTCAGATACATCTTTCCACTTTCTTACAGCCTTTGTGTTGTAATGGTTGTTGCAACATGCTCATTGAAAAATCAGAGCTCTATGGTAAAAGGTTTCTTTGTGGTGCATGAATTTGCACAATGTTTGTTCATAGACCATATCTTTTTGCTTGCTGTCAACGCGCTAGTCACGGCATTGTTCGGAGAAAACAGAGGTTTCAATCAGCCGCTACCTGAAGCCGTACAAGGAGTCTGCCAAAATGGATGTTTGTCAGCGGCGGACCTAAAATGGGGGTATGATGGTGATATCAGCGGCCATGTCTGTGAAAACACCATTACCTCCATGTCATGCCTCAATCACTCCCCATTGTGCGGTGACTCCCCCCCCCCCCACCCTCTTCTCCTCACCTCCAGTGCTGATCTTCCATACATGTCCTAGCAGTCTATCACATCCGGCGTAGGGAGACGCACAGAGCCGTAATGGATGGCCCTAGAGCGAAAACAGCCCCGATGGCATATCAATTACCCATCAGCGCCCCCTTGGCTGGATGCCAATGTGCACCACACCCAGGCCAAGTCAATGAGATAAGGTGCAAATGCAGATATAATGGTGCTTTTTGCCATGTACAAATTACACAGTGTCAAGTCTGCTGCTCACCTGTCGGATCTGTCAGCCGGTGAATGAGAGATTCTCAAAAGTGTGTGTGTCTGTGTGCGTGTGTGTGTGTGCGTGTGCACGCAAGACTGTGTGCATGTCACGAGGCAATCAGGTGATTTCCTAGACTCATTTGCCCAGTGGAAGCCCAGCTGCTTGCCTGTTTATCTGTCCGCCCTTTTGATTGCTGACCACACATCTTATGTCACCTCTCCACAAATCCTGCAGGTTAATTTGTCCCTCACTCGCAGCGCCGCCGCTGCTACTGGGCAGTACAATCTGGGAGGAGAAATCCGTCTGCGCGCAGGCACGCGAACAAGCGCTATCACACATTCTCAGACACACACACACACACACACACACACACAGATGAGGTGATTCAGATGGTTGGCATTACCGCAGCTGTGTGGCCCCTAATGGCCTGCTGAAGTGATTGATAAAAGGCAAACAGTTGCTCCGCAGGGGCACAGATGGAGCTACACCTCCCACTGAAGCTGGCACTCAAGCTTCAGAGGAAAATACAGAGGGGGTCTGACTGAGCACTATGGCATTATTGCTACCGAAATTAGCCTTGATCATCATGATAAAGCAGGAATGTAAAATCTCACAATCAAAATCTCATCAGGAAGAGACAGGTTCCTTTGATTACTTATCACTCTTGTGTGTTTTGATTGTTCGGCAGTGGGAATAGAAACGTCATCTCATGAGCAGGAACTGATTGTCTAGGAGGGTGGGAAAAAAAAAAAGGCAAAACAGAACTCAATTCTTGGAATTAAAAGTAAATAGAGAATTGATGTTATGGCTGACAAAGCCTGAATTATATTCAGGAATGATTTTACCTGACAAACTGTGATTCTAGAAATCAAACAGCAGGAGCAGAGCTGCGGCTCTCTGCACGGTTGTGGTGATCAGAGCCAGAGCAACTGCTATTGTACAGCGTTGTAAAACCGCCACAGTAGATGGGAACATCCACGCCATGTCCACACAAAGCAGACACTGTTCCACTCTGCTATTCTCTCACCTCCGCTCGCCTGCATTTTTAGCATTTTTATCCTCATTGCCTTTACACTTGACTTGTTGTGCTGAATTGAGGGACCAATTAGGAGCACCAGAATGCTCACATCACTGATCAGAGCACTGCGAGGACCTTATCAGGTGCGTGTCTCATTTGCGTGAGGCACAGCCGTCGTTCCAATTGGTGCTTTTCTGGAGATTAGTGTTGTCTGCTTCTGCTTTTCTGCAACTGCTGGAAAATGTTAGCTTGTGTTATTAGAAACACCGAATGGTCTCATGATTTATGTCCAGTGGAACAGCATGACAGTGTGATAGGTAACCACATGTTAAGATAGATGACTTTTACTGTATGCTGAATGACACCGAACAGCACCAGTTCACAGCATAGCGAATTTAATAGCATTAAAATGAGTTACTCAATCGCAACTTAAACACCTTACTCCATGTTACATAGCAGAAGGCTCAGAAATAGCAGTAATTTCATTATAGCTTTTCTTTGTGAGCTGTGTTCTTCACACTTTCTTTTCCCCAGTATATATTTACAGATTGTTTTTGTGACAGTATCACACGATGACCACAATAACACTCTTTACTGTCACAGGAGGAAGAGGCAATCTTTTTTAACAGAAGTTCGCAGCCTCGACAACAATTGCTCCTCCTCAGTCTAAACTGACATCCAAACTCAGATGTCTTGCCACATTTCAGAACAAATCAAAGACCAAGTATATTATCTTTATTTCTTTTCTCCAGTGATTGGTCTTAACTCCTTCCTTCTTTCCCACAGAAAAATGCATCCTTATATCCAAGAATTCCTGCCTAAAAAGGAGATTTTAGTTGCGTGGAAATACTTCCCGGTTAAGATAAAATGCATTGCGCACTCTGCAACCAAGACCTCTGTCCTTTAACTGATCTCAAGCACTGATCATCTGTTTCCACTTTGCACAATAAAGTCAGTACAATCTCTTGTCTTGACCTCCAAAGACAATCCCCACATCCCAGCCACATGCTGTTACTTTCTACTGTACACAGCTTGATAAGACAGATGAATTGCTCTGTCTGCAATGCTAAGCATGCTCTCTAACTATTATCTTTTATTCTGTTTCTGTCTCCACGCAGCACCACCAAAGTTTTTAAGAACCCCCAATGATCAAACAGGCGTGCAAGGAGGGGTGGCATCCTTCATCTGCCAAGCTACAGGAGATCCACGGCCGAAGATTGTGTGGAACAAGAAGGGGAAGAAAGTCAGCAACCAGAGATTTGAGGTATTAGGTCTATTGTTCTGATGTAAAATGCTCGACAAAATTGGAATGCTTCAGCACTGCTTTGGCTCTGCCTGCACATAATCCATTTCGCCAAGCCCCGCTCGCTTACTTTTCGCCCCGACTTGCCACCACGCATTAGCAGGCTCTAATAATCACGCTGGCCAGGCTCTTAACCATGCTTGAGTTTTAACGAGCAAGTATAGAAAAGATCTGGGGACAGATTTGTAATTAAATAAAAGACGAGAAAAAAAGCAATTGGCTAGAAGAAAAAACAACTTGTGGTATGACCCAGATACCTACATTAGCATCATGCCACATTTGCCAGCTTTATGTAATGTGAAAGGGGAAGCAAGCGCTTTCACTTCGAAATATCCTTTTGCTTTGTGGCAGCTTTATCTAAATGCATGTCCTCCCTTCCTGATTTTGGCTGAGGCTTTGATTTTTGGTCAGCTTTAATCTGCACTTGGGCTCAATACCCATGAGAAATAACACATCATCGCAGAACACTGATAAGATTTCTATTAATTTCTGTGTCAGTCCTTGGGACTATCATGGTGTCACTTTTTTTCCCCCTCCTCTGCTCTAGATGCCATATTTGCTTGCTTCTGCACAGCAGTAATGGCTTAACAGAGCTTGGAGACCTCTTCCCGCCTCCTCTTTGCGTGTAATAACCACAGAAATCTAATCTTATCAGAGTTCATCGCGTTTGCATCGCACGTTGTGCTGAATGCTAACATACTAGTTCTCATTCCCTGGTTGCCTTGCAGGGTTTGCTGGCTGCCGCCATTCTGGGCCCATTCTATCACGCACTGCTGCTTCATCTTCTAACAAAAACCCATTGCCTTTTAGAAGTCTCACAACTTCCTTTCTAATTTGCTCTCTCGGCGTTGACTAAGAAAGGAGGCTGTTTTTTTTTTTTTCCACCATCACCTGCTGTCAGCCTGAATGCAAACACCGCTGTACTGCTTGGCCAATGAAATGTTGAAGTGTACTATGAACTAACACATGCACAGATTTATTGTTAACTTTAAAAATGTTCGTAGGCCTTTGTGTGTTTGTGTGTGTGTGTGTGTGTGTGTGTGTGTGTGTGTGTGTGTGTGTGTGCGCGTGCGTGTGTGTGTGTGTGAAGCCGAGGTCTCAGGCCTATCTTTTATTGAAATCTACCTCTATGCTTAAAAGAGATTGAGTTATGACACAGGGCTTTCTAAAATCAGTGAGTATACAACATGTAGCATGCAAAAAAAATAGCTGAATAAGCTACAACAAACACCTGTTTGTGAGCATTTTATGTGTCGTTCGTCCAATACAGTCGGTCCTGTCTCTTGTACCACTATCTCACCTCATGGTACAACTGTCCTTAACCGTTTATCAAGCCACTTTTAACTGTTTGTGCTTGTTTCTGTCCCATCGACACAATCCAGTGTGATGCATTTTGCAAAGGATAGAATGTTAACTTTAAGAGTGGGACACGTTCAGATTTCAATTTTACTCTACAACCCCGATATCCGAGCAAAAAAATTTCTGACCAAGCTAACCTTCCCCATTCTTAAAGTTAGTCAGTCGCATCGATTATTTTACTAATAACTGCACAGTAAGTAAAACTATCCATCAGATCTAGTTCATTTACTAGAAGACAGCACGTCGGAACACACAGCGAATGCACCTACCTACAATAAAAATGCTAAAAAAAAAAAAAAAAAAGATTGAAAAGTTTAAAAAGTATTCTCTACATATTTTCTATAGACGTTCTAATCCTGCACAGATCCTGAACTTACTTTTTGTACATGTACAATACATAACCACAATACTCACAAACCACAGTCACAAGAGTTCAATGTAAGGTAGGCAGCAGCTTTCGTTTCTGTCATAGGAAGCACATTGTGTCAGTCACCATCAGTGTTGTTAGCCAAATGTCCTTGGCACTGTTGTTTTGTTCTGTTTTGTTTTTTTTGTCTGCAGAAGGTCCCTCACCCATTGTGAACCAAAAAAATCTCCTTTAACATTATCCTGTCTCTCGCACCTGCAGGTGATTGAGTTCGACGACGGCTCTGGTTCAGTGCTCAGAATTCAGCCATTGCGCACGCCCCGAGATGAAGCCATATATGAGTGCGTCGCCTCCAACAGTGTTGGAGAGACGAGCGCTACAACCAGACTCACTGTTTTACGTGGTAGGTCCTTCTCAGCAACCCCAAAAGAAAACCAAACCACACACACACACCACTAACACGCCCTCTTTCTCCCAGCTAACCCAGGTAAGCTTGCATTGACTTGTTTTATGTCTGTCCTGTCCTCTTTTTTTGTTTCTCACTGTTGCGCCGCACAGTCAGACCCAATTAGAGACTCTGGTTACACTCACGTTGTGTATTCTAACTTGATAAGATTTAGTCCATTAGCCATTTAGCCAAGGAAGTTTCCGTTTCTAAGTGACTTAAGTCATTTGCATACAGATTCCTGACACAATAATTAAGATGCCAGTTAAATTATGCAAATAGCCATCCATTCCTAGCCTGCGGTGGTTTAATGGAAAAGCTCAGCAATAATTTTCAAATCAGTCATTTTTCATCTCCGCACTTCAGCTTTGATATTCGTTTGACCGTGTAGAAAATAAAGCAGTGGATTCTCTATGTGATTAACAAGCATGTATTGTTTATGGTCGCGTTCGAGTCGCAGGTTACTTCCATGCCAGTGTCTGTCAGTAGCCACTGTTAATAGCCAACACTCTTCTGCACAAACATGTATAACAACCCAGGCGGGAAAGGTCAGCCACTTTGTTAACGTCCAGTGAGCTGTGAGAAGAAAAAGTCAGATGACAAATATCAAATTGTTTGACAGTGCCTCTTTTATAATAAGCACTGAGCAAAATTTTATCTTGATTACACAAAACAGTCCATTCAAAGGCAAATATGTGGTGGCCCTGAGCTCAAAGGGGTGCATAATATCTCTCTAAAACATGACTTGCTTGGCTGTGAATGGAGAAAATGGCTTTAGAAAAAAAACCTTGGGCTGCCTGAATGAGGTGTGCTCCATTATGTGCCACAATTACACAACATGGCAAATGAGTTCCCATTGAGTGGGGTGCTTCCATCCTATAGAAAAAAAGCTGGCTCTGCGAGTCTCTGAAGGCCCCCCAGCCCCCCCTCGCTTCTTATCTCACCAATGAGCCAACAAAAGGCCCTTTGCACTGTCTCCAAAGGCCGATTGAAAGAGAAAGGTGGCACGTTCACATGCAGCTCTCTCTTGTTTACTCTGAACGCCGTGAGTGTGCGTATGTGTGTGCGCTCTCACGTGTGCGTGCACATTTCCTGTCCGCTCTTGCTCTTTCTCTATCTCTGTTTTTCCCCTTCACACACACTCATGCACATGCACACACACGCCAATAGATAGCTGAGGGACGGGTATAGAAGCTGCTCTTGCCAGCGCCGCGGCCTAGCATTAGCATGTTTATTACCATTTCCATTTTGCTGTTCTGCTCGCTCTCCTTTCCCATCAATGTATTGAAGGTGAGGAGAGGCCTAGCACGGACCAAAAAAACAGAAAAACAGGGAAAAGCTTTTTCTTTCTCGGCTCCGTTGCAAATAAAAAGGTGTGCTCTCTGTCCTCACATTGCCTCCTTTAGATACATATAAACCCAAAATATTGGCATTGTGAATGCTTTAGGTAATAGTCTGAAATATTTTTATATTGATGTGTGTTCATTTCACCACTCGCTATGACACAACAGGGATTCGACCAACACCCAGTTCAAGCATTTGCTAGACGTCTGGTGTCTGGTGGGTCTTAGCGAGGAAATGTATTACCATGCACACTGGTAGCGATGCCTTTAAAAAGCAAATAAGCAACAAAAGAACTGAATAATTGTTATGAGCTGTGATATCAGCCGTAGCTTGGCAGACAAAGGAAAGGAAGCAAGATGAAAATCAAACATAAACAAAAGGAAAATGATGCCACAGTGCTGGCCACAAACACAAGATATCAAGGATTACTTGAATAAGATAAGCTCGAGCTTCTCATTTAATCTGAGTCTTTTCTTCAACACTTCGAGCTTTAGGCATCTATAATACAGCCGAACCAATTTCTCTCTTGTTCAAACACCCACCGTAACAACGACTTTGACTCTCAGGAAGCTGGGAGTAAGCTGGAACACTGCATTGTGAGGGCAGCGTACTGTATGAGGTGATACAAGGTTACCTCAAGGATGCATTATACATTATTTAGGAGATCAAAAAGCTTCCTCCTTCCAAAACGACTTTGTACAGTACAATAAATACCGCACCACTGGTTTACTACTCATCATTCCACATGACAAACTGCAGTTTGAAAAAGCCAACTGCACATTTCTTAAATCCCGTCTGTCACCATCACCAGCAAATATGATTCCTCGCCTCCCTTTAAGTGAAGAAATCCTAAAGTTGCGTGCGAGTGAGTGTTGCAGGATTGGAGAGATAAATAAAAAAGCAAAAACAGATAAGTGATACTACACCAGGCCTAATACATATAAAGTGACTGTTCGTTTAGTTCATTTGGGCTCCAATGGTCTGTGGAAACGACTGCAAAGCATCTGTTGTGGGAAGCTCGCCACAGGGGGTGATGCCTAATTCCATGAAGGAAAAGCACATTGTTGTAATTGCCATGCTACGAGGAGAGGGGATTCGAGGTGACAAATCCAAAGTACTGGGGGATATTAGTATTCGGATGGGCCTCTAACTTGATGGGAAGCGCCATTAGTAATGAACTTCCAGGCTCACGGAAGCGATTTGCATGAAAGGCGAACCCTGAAACGTAATGATGTTCCCAGTCAAATCTGCCAGGCCACGGCACGGGGTACAGGTTTCTTCAGCGTCCCTTTTTTTTGCACGCTCTGTTTTGATTAACTATGAGATGACCCAACTCATTTGCAACTCGTGTCTTTGAATTAAGGTCATCTTGATTCGCTTTGTAATTGAGAATGACAGGCAGGGATGGAGAAAGGAAGGAACAGCACATTTTAGGTGTCATGGCTGGAATATGATTTCAGTGAAGTGGTATTTGATCTCATTTGTGAGTGTGCCTCTGCAAAGTTGGTCCAGTTTGACATCATTTGTGTGTGTGTTACCATAAGTAAACAGCAGAAACACCAGAAAATGCAGCCAAAACACCTCACATGTTTCTCCACTCTCTGCTAGCAGTACTTCCAGCAGAATGATGTGTGGATTTGAGTGCTGCAGTTCATGATTCAGGCATGATTAAGGATTTATATTGCATCCTCATACTCCCATTATGCTGTCAAAAGCCATTTCCTGTGCCCCACACACACACACGAGTACAAACTTATGCAGCTGTGCACAACTTGACAGTGGGAGCGGAAAATGGGAAGCCGCTCTCCTGTGACGGAAAAACAGAATGCATCATTTCCATTTGTATGGAATGGTGCAATGGCACAGTCAAAGCCGTGTAGCCGAGACGGATCTTTCCACATGCAAAGAAAAGGCTGCTACATGATCAGTGATTATTCATAGACAATGCATGCACTGCGCTCTTTGTCACTGTTATGAGAAAAATGCTCTGCACACTTACTGCAAGACACCAAATGCATCCTAATTTATATTCCAAGCCTTGTTAACTTATATCCATAAGATATTGGTCAACCTAAACTGTGTGAACCCGCCTGCCCAGCACAAACCCGGAGAAAATTGTGAGCAGTGACTGATAAGAATAATTTAAAAAGGCACCTTAATGCTTATTCCTAACCATCGTTTTTCATCCGTGTGCTCTTGCACCATTCTCTCAATGCATAATGCCTTCTTTCTAAGAACAGGGTGAGAGAGGAACAAAAGCTGGTCTGCATGCTCAAATTGCTTAGCAAGAAAAATGCTGTGTCAGCTGTCTTGGACTGTCGGAGCAGGGATGCAGTGGGGATGAAGCAAGTGACCATTGTAAAATTACTGTGCTTGTGATCAGTGGCTTGAAAAAGGAGAGTCGGGGGCCAGCAGCTACCATACTATTCTCTGGTCTGCTGGCAGGAGCTCTATAGATGGCAAGACCTGGGCCGCCACATGGAACGCTCAATTTTGTTTGAAAAATACATTTTTCCTCCAAAAATGGTACTGTGGAAACATGCTGACTCACTCTGAGAGAGAGTTTAACTCTTATGGTGAATATAAAACAACGATATTCTCAACTTCTTCAAACAGATTTTTTTTTAGGACTGAGGGAACCGTATAACCCGAGTGCTTGTCCTTGCCACCATGAACCCGCATTTCAGTCGTGTTTCAGCATATTTTCCATGTGAACAAGCAGTCGCTCCTTGCTATTTGCATGACATTTTTCTCAGAAACTGTTTTTCTCCCTAAGCATGCTGGGATACTGTAAGTGGGGGACCAACCTCACAGACTATCAATTATCTTCATGTCCATTAGACGTTTCATAAAATAGCCATAGGCAGAGTTACTGCTTGGGATTCGGCCAATCCTGACTTGATGCTACTCTCCCCACAATTCTCGACTTCACTCCCTCGTACGTCACAAAAATAGAGCACATGATGACAAGATATTCATTATTGTAATTAAAAAGATGGACTGTCCTCAAAGAAATTGATCTGCTCTTAAAAAAAAACAGATCCCCCTTATATCTTGCTGCGTGCTTAATCGTGGGAGCCAATCACTATCTGGATAGTATGCATGGTGATTTAAGACAAAAACCGCTGCCAACAAGATGGATGTTAGACTTTATAGTCTGTGTGGCGCGTGAGAAAACATCTGCTGGAGCCACAGAGGCGCTTGGACTTCACTCTGAACATGATAGATAACTCCGCACATGTTGTGGCTCTGTATTTGTTCTAATGAAAGTAAACACAGCCTCCTGAATTAATAATTATTGATTCAGACAAATGAGGCCTCGCTGGCCTAAGATGTCACTGTTCTCCACAGTGACCTCGCAGTACTGGCAGTGCAATTAGGTGAATGCAAATTGTTTAGCACCTCTTATGGAGGCACAGTAAACAACAAAATATGGGGAGGAGAGGTGAAAACGTTCCTTTGCAAATCAGAATCGTTGATCTGATAAAATCAGTGATAAAATGATATGATCTGATTACTGATAAAATCAGTAAATGCACACAAGCAAAAGAATAATTTAGTAATATGCTGCTAAATTCAATGTGCTGTCAGTCTGTACTTGTACATTTGCCTGCGTCCATACACCTAACACCAATTCCCACAATTCCAAGGGAACAGCCACCATATTGGAACAGGGAAACCAAACCAAAATACTTTATCTTCTTTAGATCGTAAGAGTAATATTTCTACATTTAAAATGAACGTACCCTACATAATTAGTTTCACATTTTATTCTTATTTTCTTTCTGCGTGGTCACTGCCCGTGATATATCAAACTCAACATTTTGTTCGAGTGAAATATTGTAAAATAAGAACATCCAAAAGCAGCACACGTCTGACATTAAGGCGATGGCAGAGACACAACTCACACCTACTGCACACATCTACATATGAGCAAGATGACATGAGATGAATGAAGCCATATTTGCAAGTTATTAACCAAAACCAAAACTAACTGACTTAATTAAATGTGATGATTAATATGAATTTAACATACATAATACTAGCTTGTATGATGATATACGTTTACTGAGATTTGTAATGTCTGGATGTAGCGAGGCAAATAAAGAAAAAGTTTGCCTAAAAACATGTCTTGTTAAGGTTTGGATGATGCCCTTTATGCAACATTAATGTCCTTTGCCAGCCACATCCCTGTTTAAATGATGAACTGCGCTACTTGTGGTTTTTAAAGGTGGTAACAGATGTTTTATATGTTTTATACTCATGCTACAATTTTGTGGCCTGTGGTACAAAACTTTTAACCTCTGTGCTGTGTGCTCAAAAAGTTCACACACAGCCCTGTATAAATAAATAATGTGCAATCCCTTCTCCATCCCACCTTTCTGTATAAGATGCAAAGGTGAGTGAGAAATGCATCAACTGTGATGAAGTGCAGTGTACTGTGGTGTACAGGGTCGAAGTGTTGAGGTGGAGGGAACAGCATATATACAATATCACCATAATCAAGTGCGGATATAACAAAGCATGGCTGCTTTCTGATCCAAAAATCCAATTTTGACCTTCAGTTAGCATTCTAACATTCTGTTGACTTCTGTGCAGATTTGTGCACATGACAGGATGTGCTGTGTGGCAGAGCAGAACACATTATTATTGTGGAATATTCCACTGGCTGGACTGGATGCAGCACAAGGTCACAAAATGAGCAGTGTATAAGTCTGAGCCAGGTAGTCGAGGGGTGCTAATGTTAGTAGCTTTGATCCTAGCTGCACTCAAAAGTCATTTTCTACTAGATTAATTGGGTACTGCAGGGTCATCCTTAATGCATCTAATGATCTTGAGAAAGTTTTCAAGCTGTGTAAGGCTGCTCACTAATTACAACCAAACAACTTTGTGCTGAGAAAAAGTGATGTGGTAAGAACTGATTTTTGGGTGTAATTAGTTGTCTATACGTTATTACATTCAGTACCGCTAATATGAGCACAGTGACTAATTAGAAGTCCTAAAACTGCATGGAAAGGGGACAAAACCTTGCATATTCTCATGGCAAGTTGCATCAGCTGTAAACCCAGCTGTCAAATCTCGAGACATGTGGCCTTAGTATAGTCATTTCCATAATAAAATAACGCCGCCGACTGCCTGCTGTGACACCCACCATCTCCCAGAGTCGTCTCCCAGAGTCACTTTCGGGGAGAATGCCTGTCTGCTAAATTTGAATAGCCTGATATAACCCCCATTTTCCATTAGGGCTCTTGGAGAGGCAAGAGGTCCTCTCTGCAGGATGTTAGCAAGCATGAATAATCTCTATACTCCCCTCTCCTGTAGCAAGCTTTTAGCCGTATCAATAATTGAAATGGCTGGTGCTAGGTTTTCCCTTTCTCAGGAGGAAGTGAACTTGCATGAAGTCGGCTTCCTCAGACATTTATACCGCACGTCTCCCAGAGTGCTTGTCTGAGCCTGATGATACCATGTTCAAATGGTCGTGACCCATAAAGTTATCAGGCACTGTCATGCACAAAATCCTAAAAGTGATTAAAGTTCAGAGGATTTTGTGGAAACATTCTGACAGCTGATTGGATGCTTCCTTGCTATTAAGGAAGTACACACCTCCACACACACACACACACACACACACACACACACACACACACACACACACACACACACACACACAGTCCTGTAGGATCTTTTTTCCCTTTAAACAGCTTCCTTAACACACACAGACTTCTATAAACGCACAAATGAGTCACCGAGTGACAATCCAACATCCCATTTGATCATACTGACCCCCCTGCTTATGAATGTATAGTACATGAAGGTTAATGAAGCAACCCAGCGTCGCACAGTTTTGCCTTCTGTCTGTTTTCCTGCCCGGTCGGAGGACTCACCTGGTCGCTGACGCTCTCCCGAGCCCGTGCTGGCTCCAGCTCCTGGCCTCGATCAGCCTCCCCTGAAAAGACAAAATGAATGACTCAACCCAAGTAGCTCAATTGAATTTTATGATGAACGCTGACATGCAAACATATACTTTATTGAACTTTTAAAACATCAAGCCTCGTATAGTCGTCCCAAGTGGGTGGTAAGAGGGTAAATATACAGTGAATAAGCCTGAAACATAAAAACAGAACAGATGTCTGGCAGTATATGCTTCAAAGTGACAGGAGTGTCTGCAAGAATGGAGGCGTCTCTCAGGAAAAGGTAGTGTGCGGTTGTTTATTCCCTGCCACATCCCCTTTATTTGTGAATGCTTAATGCACTCAGGAGAATCAAATGAGGGTTGATGGACTGTTAAGAAAAAGATTTCAAAAAAAGAAATTAAAAAAAGAAGAAGAGGCTTCCTAAGGTGGAGCTGAAAGAGAATAAGCAACATCCATTTTAGCTTTGTGTTTGGCAAATAGCTCAAAGCACTGTCAAATAGTCATCCTCCTCCTCCTTTGAATATTACTAATAATAACAGAAAAAATGCTGATGGCAGATAAGATGACAAGAGCAGAAGTTTTTTGTTTTTTTTTGCTTTCCCCATCTCAGAATAAATGGGCCACTGTTTTCTGAAGTAAATGGAATCATTGCTCAAGGTAACAACCAGCAAATGGAATATGCAAAGTGAAATCCTGAAGAGGGTGGGAGAGGGACAGAAGGCAAAGGAGGTGGGAGACAGACAAAGACAGATTGAGGGAGGGTCTTTAACATCGGGCGCCTTTTAAAGTCTCGGATGAGCCGCGACTCGATCGAAGCAGAAGAGGTCGGTGGAGAAGGCGAACGCAAAAAAGACAATCGGAGCGCGGAAGAAAGACGTGATTGTAAGTAGAGGAGGTCTTGAAATCTCTCTTCCTTCCTCTCCACCTTCCCCCTAGGTGATCTTTACTCAGAACAGTACATCTGGCTGAGCTGACGTGTAGTCTGTAAAGCAAAGGGGGGGGGGGCATCTGAGCGTAAATGGAGCTTTGTGCCTGGCTTCCTGCCTGCCTTGCTGCTTGCCCAGCCAGGCCTGTAGAGAAAGGCCCCCTCTCCGCCCTTCCTGCTTCATCTCTCCTTTTCATCTCCCTCTTTACCCATCCATTTTAGCACTACCCCTAAGGGGCAACCGACACTAACACTGACTCTCTGCTTTCATTCTCTTCCTCCCACTCCCTTCGCTTATGTTGTAAATGGCGGAATATCACAGCTAATCCGTCATGTTTATGAATGACATGGGGCCTAGGGAGAGTAGGGGCGCCTTGCCAGAAGTGGCGTACATCTCTGTTGCATGCCCTCTGCTTGGCTGATCCAATCTGCCCCAGCAGCGATGGCCGTAAAAAATGTCTATGGGGGAAGGCAGGCTTGAAGGAACATTAGGCGGGGTCATTTCAAAGCATAACTCCAGCCGTTTCTGACCTGGATCCCATTTCCCCGCCACTTTCTATCAAATTCTGCCCAAATTCCAACCAATATCCAACAACTGCTTCTCTGTGGAGCTCCACACACGTCTATATGGCCTTCCAAGTCAGTCCTAAAGGGAGCCATGACTGAATCCCATGATCGTCAACAATATAGCTATTCCCACTGCAGGTGTGCATGCGGTGTGCTAAGTGTCGGAAAAGAAAATGTCATGCTAGTTTCTGAAATGCTGTAGCATTATACCAGCATGTCGACGCAGAGTTTTACTATTAGTTCTCCAATGTCATTCAGAATGAGGAACGGCGTGAATTGTTCATGTGTGAAGGTTTTTCTGGGGTTGCGGGGGGGGGGGGGGGATGATTAATAGATTGACTCTACAATGGTTTCCTCATAATCTCAGGCATTAGGCGAGGGTTTTTAATGACAAATAAGCAGCATTCAATTAATTATACAATCTCAAAGGGGATTTATGGAAGAAACAATCAGTGCAGGGCAAAGGAGGAGAGGATGCTATTTTTCACGGAGACAGAGTGCCATGAACCTCGGGTTACAGGCGCTTTCTATGCCTTCACCTTCCTCCTCCTATATTTCGTTCCGATGTTCATCATCAGAGTTTTAAGGAATGCACTGGACAGTATTTCACAATCCATTCCTAGTTTGTCCCTTCAGGCAACTTGGTTAAAATAAATTCTTAGTGAAGACGAGGTGGTCCCTCGTTGTCTGCCCTCAGGTTTTAGAAGTTTTCTCAAAGAGACTGTATTTGCTCAGCAAATTACTGAACTACCTTTTAGAGGAACCAAGCTAGTGAGACTTAATGCCACTTTGAGTTGGAGTGGGCCTGTTCCTCTTGAAACTCTATTACAGTAAATTGGAATTAGCCGTTTGAGCCAACTGTGGCAAATTCACAGTAATATTCATTAGCGTGCTCTATACCGGTAGAATCAACTAATACACTAAACATGCTTTCATCAGCCCAGCTGCACTCTTACTGCTGATTTCTGCTGCACTGAATTACCCATTTTTTCACTGAACAAAATACAGTACACCGGGGAACATTTGCAAAAAAAAAAATGTTGCTGATGTTCTACTTTTCTGAAAGTGTGGGTAGACCATTTAGTTTTCATTTGAACATAACAGAGACTACTGTACACAGCAACTGTTTTAACCTAAAATCTCCCACCCTCATATCTATGAGATGGTTTATAAATTACTGACTTCTCTCATGTGAAAACAGGGCCTTGGCACGAACAGCAGACACATGCCTCTTTCTAAGTTACCCACTCCATCGGCGTTATTGTGAAGAGTGAAACATACATTTGTATCCTCAGGGGCGAGGAATGGATCATGGGCTTTCATAACAAATGTGAACTCTCCAGCACTCTGATAGATGCAACAGGATTCGTTCTGACCTGCAAGTCCTGCGTGGACGCATTTGTAAACCTAAACTGGAAAGTAGTCACGCTGTGTCACTGAACATTTTCTCATAGTAGTTAATCTATTCGGAACATAAAGAACTGTGGCCCCAGGCATATAATTGGGACGTGCACTCACATATGAGCTCCTCTTGAGTCTTTTCCAGTCTGGGCAATAATAAAAACCACATCAGTCCAGATACATGCCATGTTGGAAAACACTTTGAAGGTTGACTTGGAGTTCACTAGTCTGTGAACCCTTAAAAAACAACACAAGAAGGAAATTCAGACTACTGTGTACCTTATTAGACAGAAGTGCTGAGCATTTTGTTTTCCATTATTGGATTAGTTAAGCAATATCTACCTTGTGCAGGTGCCAGGAGGCTTATTTGGGAAATCTGCCTCAAAGGAAGCTCTAGGGGGAAACCTAATCTTATTTAAACTGGACAACATATCTGCCAAACAGTACTGGGATGTATCAATGAGATAAATACAGGCTTTAGAATCTCTGAGGGCATTTCGGGAAAAATTAGTCCTTCATTTCTTCCTTTTGCTCAGCAGCAATGCACGTGTGCTTTTATACCCTGCATGCTTGTCTGACCTGTTCCCCATTAAACTGTTAGTTTGCATCCTTAATGTTAAGGGCCATCGCTTGCATCTTAACTACTCTAAGGATTCTAAGCCAGTGCTGAAATAGCCATATGCTGACAGTAATGTCCAGGTGTGTGTACAGCAGGAATTTTCAAAAAGTGTTGCATCTAACCCATGTCTACGTTGAGGTACTGTGTATATAAAATATAGAAATAATATAGCAGTAAATTACATAAATATCATCAAATATTTGGTGTTTACAGTGCAAATAAGAACATATAAGAGATAGAACATAGACAAGATATTAAACGATCCGATTCCCATGGTCAGAAACTCATGTGGGGACAAGTTTGACCTCTGCAAAAGTTTATGGGCAGAATGACGGATGCAGTGTTGAGTAAAGCAACTCTGTCTGAGTCCAAGTTTGAGAGTTTAACCAAGCTGCAGGTAGCTGATAAAGCGTGGGGGGTGGGGGGGGCTAAGATTTAGGCCCCGTCAATCATTAGGTGCTAGATTGTAAAAAATACACCTTTTACCACATTGTAAAAAGTGCTCCTTACTAGAGCAAGGAAATCAGCAACGACGTGGGTGAAAGTGGTGAAACATTAGAGAGAGGGAAAGAGAAAAATAGAACAGATGCCGTCATAGAATTGGCACAAAATGGAATTGCTGTCTGCCTTTGTTAATCAAGAGCTCTTACGTTTGGTTGAGTAATTTTGTTTGTGTGAAAACAAAAGCATAATTAACAGTTCCCTCTCCCATGCCAAAGGAAAAAAAAATAATTGAATACGTCAGTTGAACAGGAGCCGAACAGAACATTTTGTTGAAGAGGATTCAGGTCGTCTGTGAACGGATGTATTAACTAGGCTTGCAACAAATTTTTAGAGAACTGTAAACAAATTATAATGGACAATGTTTCAGTGTTAATGCGTTCCAAATCAACAACCTCATTTTCAAAAAATAAAAAAAAGTTAATGCCACAAAGACCAGATGTCTGCAGGAAGAGACTCTTGGTTAAATATTTATCTGTGTTTGTGTCGAGATTTGATTTGATTTTCTCTGACGTTACTGCACTCCGACAAGCATTTCATCATTAATCTTAAACTGTGTGCATGCAATTCTTTTCCTCATTAATTACCTTTTGGTAGTTTAGAAACCACCATATCCTAATTCAATCTACCTAATGCATTAGCAAGCCATGAAACGGTTCCAAACAGCGTCCTTGTGAACAGCAAGAGTGCCGTATGATTAACATGATTAGCAGCCTAACCCTGCTGAATTATCCCATCTTCTTTCTCACTTCCTTTGGATTTTTGAGTGTGGAAAGAGCTTTAATCAGTGTCCCTCAACTTCAAATTATATGCTATGGTGTGGTGGAAAAAAAAAAGACTTTGGCGCAGGCTGCTGAGAAAAATAAGCAGTGCTGTCACACTCCACGGGTAATGTTTTGTGGCTCGTCTTTTTTGTGCTGGCTGAAGCCTTATCTTGGAAGGGGTAGGGAGAATCAGATTGATTCATAAACCGGGCAAAAATAATCTTTAGGGCAGAGGAAAGAGGAGCGTAAAATGTAAGAGTGTCATACTTGAAGACATCTGCCCCAAATTCCCACACTTCCATAATCCAGCATCTTTGGCGACGAGGGATTCCTAAACAACAATACGTCTTGACAAACGCTTTTCTCCACCACGCCGCCACAGCAAGTGACCTGTGACAGCCTCTTTGAGGAGATTGTATCCACTCAAATACGTCCAACAAATATATCTTATTATGGCCTGCGGGGATTTTCCCTGAAGAATAACCTCAGCCGTGGGGTGAAAAGTCTTGTTCCGCTTGGGAAGAAAAGGGTCGGACTGAATCCAATCCCTGTGCAGCAACCACAGAATTTAAGCCAGAATGTGACCGGAAGGTTTATGTTTTTATGGCTTCATTTGGAAAGTCCGGTGCAACCAAGGCTTATTTTCTTCTCAAATTCCTTTGTACTTATTGGGTAATTTTGGAGCCAAATGTGATTTCGGTGACAGAAGACAGCATCCACATCTCACTTAATTTGACTTAATCAGATTTGCACTAAATTTTCTGCATATTTTATTGCTTTTGTGTTACTACACAGTGAGGATTGTCACTCATTTTACAATATTGCATTGCATGTCAGTGTCATAGCATGCTAGGTAAATATCAATCATCATTACAAATTAAATATCAGACATGCCACCAGCTATAAACCCACAAGCTTAAAGGACCAGTGTGTGGGATTTAGGGGCATACAGCACCTCTTCATGGTGGCTGCTGAAAACGCAAAACTCGCTCTCTGGAGCCAGTGTGGAAAGGATCCGCTCCTTCTGTAGATAATATGGGCTCATTCTGCCAATAGATCCCCTTAAATCCTACTCACTGGACCTCTCAATACATGCAATATTAGTAGACTATAAATATCTGGCAACACCAACTCACTGTGTAATTGCTTTGACCAAATCCTGTGCTCTGTGTTCAGTCCAACATGCGCCAAATAAAGACTGGCAACACTGTATGCAATGAAAGGTATACTGTAGGTGTGACACAGGAGACAGGAACATGCTTTTAATTTGGTTTTCCGCAGCCACAGTGACCCACAGCTGTCAACGTCTGACAAGATATCAAACTCAAGCAGAAATCCTTGCTCTAGTTTGACTGTGGTTCCACTAGCCTTCTAATGAATTCCACTCCATAAATGTCACTGCATTAGTCCTGCAAGACCTTGTAAACATTAACTCAGACGGCACACACACACACGCACACACGCACGCACGCACGCACGCACATACGCACGCACGCACGCACGCACGCACGCACGCACGCACGCACACACACACACACGAGTGCCTTGGTGTTGCCCGAACTGAGCAAACATGTAAACAGTAGCGGATCACGTTTGAATGCTACCTTTATCTGTTGAGACTCAATT
Organism: Chaetodon trifascialis; assembly: GCF_039877785.1. Taxonomy (NCBI): domain Eukaryota; kingdom Metazoa; phylum Chordata; class Actinopteri; order Chaetodontiformes; family Chaetodontidae; genus Chaetodon; species Chaetodon trifascialis. Next base: position 10,453,433 of record NC_092078.1, read on the forward strand.
AGGCTTATTTAATTAGAGCCCAAACAAGGAGCATATTACTTGAGTTTGTCACTCAAGCCATTACACCACAGCAGGTGAGAAGTTTGCTTTGAACAGAGTGTGTGTGTGTGCGCGCGCGTGCATTTGGAGCAACTGCAGTATGATGCCAAATGATGCTGAATTTATGCTGCGCTTGAGCAACATTTCAGAAACTGAAACGGCCGCTGTTGTCATACAAGGCAAATGTGACTTCACTCGCGCTCGTATTTTGTAGGAGTGATCAATAGATATAATCTGCTAATGGGTTGAGTTTATGTCCAGTGGCCTTATGTCTTCAGCAAAAATCTGCTCACTGAGGTACTTTTTGAGCCAATGTCCTTTTTATACTCCTCCCATACTTGGCACCGCACACACTCATATGGCCTGATAGCCTGGCAGTGGCTAATGTGTGCAAATTGTCATTGGGAGTCTTTTTATATCAAGCACCAGTGCTCAGCACTTCTGTAGAAGGTGACTTCAGCATTTCTCTCCCGTCCATCTCATTTAGTGTGTAGATCCATTGTTGAATATACAGTATGGGTCTGTAAAGACCCATAAAGTCTGTCAGAAACTGCCCTTGTCTTAGACTGTCCTTGAGATTGCAGTTCTCAGCTCGATAGATCGAAGAAGTGGGGGAAATCTCTAAAACCACCTTTTCTGGGGGGTTAATTTCACCTTTCAGTTTTGACATATATATATATATATATATATATATATATATATATATAGAAATTGTGCAGCATAGCTTGGTACTGTTTGTTCAAGTCATACAGCACACACTGTATACTAACCCCAACACATACATTCAGAAACAAATGCACAACAGGCAAACTTTTCCAATTTCCACTCTTAACAGGATGCAGCTCAGAGTTCCTGAAGTGGTAATGAGGTAGTTCCTTGCGGATAATTTATGTAACCACAAGTCGAAAACCAACCTCCGGAGTCATGACTGGGAAAAACTGCTCGCCGCTTGGCCCCTGGTTGATTAATTATTTCATTCTTTACTTTCAACACGTTGCCAATAACCCAACGTCTGCAAAAAACGTACGGCAAACATTTCGTGGCTCAAATTAAACAGTGATTAATCTGATTTCATTTTGGTCTCTTGGCCTTGTAAGGAAAATGCTGCAGCAGCTCTGTTGACATGAGTTGTTAATCACAGCACACGCGAGCAAATGCGTTCAATTTCCCCCCCTTTATTTATTGTCACAAAGGCAATTCTTGTTGTAAAGTAAATGAGGGTATAGCCTAGAGTTGCACAGAGCTTGAGAACGTCAAAGTATTCATTCATTATTCTTTCTCTTTTTGTCGTTGCATCTTGATCTGGTGCTCTCTGCCAGAAAAGTTTTTCAGATGCCTCCCGGTTGATGTCATGACTTTGTGGCCATTCTAGATGAGCGCACAAGGCAGCTGTAAAATGCATTTCTGGGCGAAGCGAGAATGCATTCAAAAGGCCAGAAACCTTTGTAACAGATCATTAATTTTAAATCCATTGCCTTAAGTCATATTAGCTGCCTGCACTGGAGTTAGGGGCTGCCATCGTGTAATATGTGCACTCTGTAGGTGAGGGAAGATGGGTTTGGTGAAAGGGCCCTTTGTACATTTGAGGCAGCCTCATTTATCCATGTTTTTCACATTTCTAGTGAGTCATACTGTCGTTAATCACTAGTCTGAGCGTAAATACTATCTTTATACCGTTTTTGAAAATCTTGTTGACCTAGGCTACACCATTTATAATTTAAAATGAATGTTGTCCCATGCCGTCTCTTCTCCTTCGAGCTGAATAACCTGGGGCACCGCATACTGCAGCGCGAGAACAATCCTGGCTTCTGAAAGGACAGCTAAATTATGATCTCTTGAGCACTTTGTTTTAGAATACATTGCAATTTCACAGGAATTGCTTTTTAGTTCGCATGGATTGTCATATCCAATTACTATATTCAACACGCATCCATGCGCCTAGGCTTGCTTCTGGCTATTGTGTTTGATCAGGTATACTTTTGACTCACTGTAGAATCGACTAATTGTCTGTTCGACCTTGAACAGGCTGAAGGAAGCTTGGACAGGAGCTACCTTGTACAATTAATTCCTTTCCTCCACCTCCCTGTCTCTCTCCATTTGAATGAGCACCTTTGAAAGCGCAGTTTCTCACATTAACTATTCCTTCATTCCTTGATGATTGGTAACATGGTGCTTTTAGAAAAGATAAGTTGATACAAGCAAACGTTTCTTACCTTGTTACTTTTTGCTCTTACTCATGCAGCGTCTTCGTGCACTGTGTTCCCTCTGGAGAATACACTTTGTCACTAAGTTGTAAATAGAATTACAATTGTAAGTGTGAATATCTGAGCGCTCTTTAAATATGCCTTGATTGTAAATGCAAAAAAATACAGGAAATGCTCACATGAATGATCACAGTGCACAATTTAGTGCGTGTTAGCACCTTTTTAATAAACGTAAAATTTTTCACTTTTTTTTTTATTGTGTTGTTGTAAACCACAAAGCTTATTTGGGCCTGCAGACGAGGCGCAGGAAGTGGATATCTGCCTCCCGCCAGTTAAAAACAACAACGCATTTGGTCTTTGCAAACTGAACTGATGTACGCGTTTATTTGTATATAGAACCCGGAAGTGGGATCCGACCACAAGTGGTCACTTGAGACACATGTGGAGACGCATTCTTGTGTCAGGTGTGAAGTGATGTACTTAGAACTGCTCACTTGCAATCAGATCGCCCAAGACACATGTTAATGGCAGGTGTAAACACGGCCTGTGAAACTGAGGTGAACTGACTAAGTGGTTAAGGTTTTAATGAGCAGCACATCAATTTTGTGCAAACAAGTACCCCAGTGCCAGACACCTACGAGCTTTTAACAAGAGTGAAGCCTGAGCATCTCTCATTACCTTAATGGATGCTGAAATGGATAAAGATAACATATTTTGCACATCATGTCAAGGACTTACAGTGATGAACCAAATAAGGATGCATGGGCCAAGATGTCCTGCATAACTAACAGTGTGCAAATGCCAAGTAAATGACCAGGTGTTGAAAGCACGCGTTATATAGGATTAGAAGTCATTTAACCAATCTGAAAGACTAAAGAGAATGCTGCTGTGTGATTGGTTGTTTATGAAACAGGCAGCAAACAATATCCTTCCATCACTGTCAAAACACATGTCAGTTCAGGCAGGGACACAGAGTTGCATCGGAAAGTTTTGCAGTTCAGTCTGAAGTCACTCATTTGTAATACAGTCTCTTTCTGAGAAGATTTATCCATCGAGGTGGTTTCTCATGCCAGATACCCAAAAGCATTGTTGGAAGGCGGCCATGATTGTTGTTTGGCTGCGTGCAGGCTATGGCATCTCAATGCTGTTTCCAGACTGATGTCTCCTCATGAAAATTTAATGAAGAAAGTGTTTCCAAAAAGGTGCCGTTTACGAGAGCAACGGAAGACACTAATTAGCCGTATCACAGCAGGGAAAGGAAAACTTAAGGTGCACATAAACCTCATTGGCATTCAGAATGAGCAGGTTTTGTTTTGCAGATTAACACTTAGCTAACGTCGCGGAGAGGCAGATGTTTTGCATATGGAGATCTCATGGTGTGTAAGGAATATTCCACTCTGCGCCCTCTCAAAGAACATCACTCGCTGCAAGCCAAAAATACTTCCCGTTCAGAGCGGCGAGCTTCAGACAAAGCTGCTCTAGGCTTTGATTTTCTTTGTTTTGCTAAAAGAACATGTTTAGAGCACGGAGCAATGCGAATTATCTTTTCTCACATCTCAAACAGCAGCAAGATGTAGCCCGCCCTTGTTTAGTCGGTAAGCTGAGACACAGGCAGGAACAAGACAGCTTATACAACACAGCCACCTGCCATCATCAAAGAACTTCAAAGCTCCACCTCGCTTGAATACATGTTTAGCCAGCGTTGCTATGGTTTCTTTTTTTCTGTCTTTAAAAGAACAGAATTACATTTTGGGCAGTCATCTTAGCATAAAGACTGGAAACAGGGGGAAACACCGAGCCTGGCTCTGTCCAAGGGCAACAAAATCCACCGACCAGCATCACTTAACCTCCCTGATTATCACCTCACACCTCATTTGTGTAAAACTCTAAGAAGTATTCCCCATCATAACCTCTCTAGAAACCACAAATTGATCTTTTTTTTATTTAGTTTGCAGATTAAACAAAGGCATAACATGTTAATAATTAAATGAGTTTAAGAGGTGCTGTTTGGCTGATTTGAGTATGTGCAGACAGGCTCCTAGTCCTAATGCTAAGCTAGGCTAAGTGATTCTGAGCTGTAGCCTCACACTGCTTGCAGATGCCTCAACCGTGCTGTTGTGTTTTCACTTTTTTTTCATTCTGTGTCCTTGTCAATACCAAATATGGGCAGGGAAAGCAGTGATTAAATATCATGGCTTGAGAAATAATTGATGCTTATTGACGGATTCAATATTGTAACAAACACCATCTATTTTGCTTCTCTACTGTCTTGACTTGCCACGATGCACTCTCATCTACAAATAGCCAAAAATTGTAGACATTTCCCATCACCTCTCTCCTGTTTGCTTTATCTTTGACTCACTCCGATGCTCTGCAGCCCTTCTCACTATAATTTCCTCTAGCACTCCCTCCTCACGTGCTCTGCACAGAGTTTGAGGAGGACCACTGACTCTATGAATCTGACCTCTGCTACAATGTCTCTCCACCTGTCTCCAGAGGACCAGCTGCCCCCTGGTTTCCCCACCATAGACATGGGCCCACAGTTGAAAGTGGTGGAGCGAACGCGCACCGCCACCATGCTCTGTGCCGCCAGCGGCAACCCCGACCCTGACATCTCCTGGTTCAAAGACTTCCTCCCTGTCAACACCACTAACAACAATGGACGCATTAAGCAGCTCAGATCAGGTAGGTTTCCTCTGCTGAAAACTTAATTACGAAACAGGGAGTCTTCTTTCCTGTTGTCCTCTATCTGATCTGCTCCCCCTGTTGTCTCCTCTGTTCTATCATCCTCTTCTTCCTCCCATAATTTAACTTCTCATTTGGCTTTTCATTTTGTAGGTAATGGCATTGTTTCTACTATTTCCTGTCCTCTACTCTGTGTACGCCCCGGTGTGTGTTGTCTGTATGTGTGTCTCCCTTTGTCTTCCAGTGTTTTCATTGGGCTGTTGGGATTGTTCCCCCTCTGTGTTTGCTGGCTTCTGCCCTAACTTCTGCCCTCATTGCTCACTGCTGTGACTTTTTACAATGAATTCCTTTGCTGTTTTGTGTCGAATTCCTTTCCACTGCATTGGTGCAGTATTTTTTATTTTTTTTTTGGATCCATTCTCTTCATTTCTTATGTCTTTTTTTTCTTTCTCCTTTTTTTTTCAACGATTAATATTCAACATTCGGCTTCATTCAGAATCTGCTAAGGAGAACACGTGATTTTAAAATAGGGAAACGTGCAGAAAAGAAAATTAATCGTTGTGCTTGTGCATTTGTTGAAATTTTACTTTTGAAAGAGGGATCATTAAACCTCCTCTGGATAAATATTTGCTTTGTAGAAGAACCTTCTTCAGGTTAAAGACAAGAAAAACGTCAAATTCTGGACACTAACCAGCCACAATAGTGCATAAAACTTCACAAGGCTTTTTCCCTTCCCCTTGATTTTTGAAGTAACTGCCCCTGCTTTAATGTATAGCTGCCAGTTTTGCTTTTATTTGCCTGTGACACACCCTAATATACCCATTGACCTGAATATCACGAGTTTGATTTCAATATCTCAATCCAAAGCGATTAATCTATTAAAAAAAATGTTAACGTAAATCATAGCTTGCAGCTTTCTGTGCCAGCTAACGGCGACACACAGATCTGAAGTCTTGTATGTTTGACCACCTGTCTTCACAGATTTCACAGCTGTCCTTTGTTAAACCGTCTTGTTAACCTTACTTCCTTGCTGACTTGTTTTCAACAGAACTGTGTAGAATTAACCCTTATTTCGAATGTCCGACTTTGATTCACGTAGAGTTATTAAAGCATTAACGAAACCTTGTTAACTAAACTTACTTAAAGAATATAATCATATTCTTATGCTGTCTTTCTTCTCTCTATATTTTTAAATCTACAGAATCCTTTGGTAAGTGCTTAGCTCTAAAGCACACATCACCCCCCACTAATTTCCATGTTTCCAACAACTATTAAAATGCATGGCATGCATTTTACTAACAGATAGCTTAGTTTCAGGGTTACTACTACAGACACACACACGCTCTCCCCCTCACCCCAAGGTGTTCAAGTCCTACCACTGCCAGTTTTAGTTTCACCTGTATCTGGAGATTACAATCACCAAAGCCTAGCTTAGCGTTGTCACATACTGACCTGGGCAATGACCTGTCCTCACATGTTTGTTACTCACTCACTGACCCACCACTTACTCACTTATTTAATCTTTTAACACCAGCACAGTAGGAATGGAAATTTCAGGAGTTTTTAGGGAGGTGACCAGCTCAGACCAAGCAAAGGGATCAAGCTTTTTTCTGAAACATGTCTGTTCTCAATCTCATACACAAAGTCCTCAAAGTCTTTCCCCTCAGTAGATGGTCTTCAGAAGCCATTGCCACTCCCAAAATGGCACCTCCCCGTGGTACACCAATGTACAAGTTCTTCTCTCTGACCTATGATTTTTCTATGATGAATCCTGTCTTTCTCTGCCAGTAGAGTACAGAAAAGTTCTTATTCTCTCTCTCTCTCTCTCTCTCTCTCTCTCTCTCTCTCCTTTCTTTCTCCTCTAGTACCTTTATTTACGTACCCTGTTAAATCTAATTTGATTCTTCTTCCAAAGCCCCCAGCCTCTATCTACTCGTACTAATGCTTCTTCTTTCTAATCTTATTTGCATTCATATTATCCACCCAGGTGGTACACCAATAAGAGGTAAGAGTGCTGAACTGACGTTCACA